>NC_057797.1:225001762-225089567 GCF_018294505.1 Triticum aestivum
TGGAGAGTCAAGAAGAAAACATGTGCTAAACCCTATGCATAGGTTCATGGGCGGAACCTGCAAGTTGATCACCAAAACATACATCAAGTTGATCAATAGAATACCCCATTGTCACCACGGGTATCCCACGCAAGACATACATCAAGTGTTCTCAAATCCTTAAAGACTCAATCCGATAAGATAACTTCAAAGGGAAACTCAATCCATTACAAGAGAGTAGAGGGGGAGAAACATCATAAGATCCAACTATAATAGCAAAGCTCGCGATACATCAAGATCGTACCACCTCAAGAACACAAGCGAGAGATCAAACACACAGCTACTGGTACATATCCTCAGCCCCGAGGGAGAACTACTCCCTCCTTGTCATGGAGAGCACCGGGATGATGAAGATGGCCACCAGAGAAGGATTGCCCCCTCCGGCAAGGTGCCGGAACGGGTCTAGATTTATTTTTGGTGGCTACGGAGGCTTCTGGTGGTAGAACTCCCGATCTATTGTGCTCCTCGATTGTTTTTAGGGTATATGGATATATACATATAGGCGGAAGAAATACATCAGGGGAGCCACGACGGGCCCACGAGGGTGGAGGGCGCACCCAGGGGGTGGGCGCGCCCCCTGCCTCGTTCTCTCCTCGTTGATCCCCTGATGTGCACTCCAAGTCTCCTGTATTTCTTTCTTTCCAGAAATAAGTTTCGTGAAGTTTCAGGTCAATTGAACTCCGTTTGATTTTCCTTTTCTACGATACTCTAAAACAAGGAAAAAAACTGAAACTGGCACTGGGCTCTAGGTTAATAGGTTAGTCCTAAAAATCATATAAAATAGCGTATAAATGCATATAGAACATCCAAGGTTGATAATATAATAGCATGGAACAATCAAAAATTATAGATACGTTGGAGACGTATCAGGCCTCCAAGCGCAGAGTTTTGTAGGATAATACCAATTTTCCCTCAAGTGGATGACCTAAGGTTTATCAATCTGCGGGAGGCATAGGATGAAGATGGTCTCTCTCAAACAACCCTGCAATCAAATACAAGAAATCTCTTGTGTCCCCAACACACCCAATACAATGGCAAATTGTATACGTGCACTAGTTCGGCGAAGAGATGGTGATAAAAGTGTAATATTGATGGTAGAAATATATTTTTATAATCTGAATAAATAAAAACAGCAAGGTAGCAAATATAAACAGGCACAAAAACAGTATTGCAATGCTTAAAAATGAGGCCCAGGGTCCATACTTTCGCTAGTGCAATCTCTCAACAATGCTAATATAATTGGATCATATAACCATCCCTTAAAGTGCAACGAAGAATCACTCCAAAGTTCCTATCTAGCGGAGAACATACAAAGAAATCATTTGTAGGGTACGAAACCACCTCGAAGCTATTCTTTCCGATCGATCTATCGAAGAGTTCGTACTAAAATAACACCAAATAATTCCAGATTCATAATACACAATCCAACAGAAAGAACTTCCAAAAGTGCCCCCAGATTTCTACTGGAGAAACAAAGAGAAGAACGTGCATCAACCCCTATGCATAGATTACCCCAATGTCACCTCGAAATCCGCAAGTTGAGTGCCAAAACATATATCAAGTGAATCAATATGATACCCATTGTCACCACGAGTATTCATATGCAAGACATACAACAAGTGTTCTCAAATCCATAAAAGTATTCTATCTGATAAAACGAAATCTCAAAGGGAAAACTCAATTCATCACAAGATAGAGAGGGGAAAACACCATATGATCCGACTATATTAACAAAGCCCGCGATACATCAAGATTGTGACATGTCAACAACACGAGAGAGAGAGATAGATTAAACACATAGCTACTGGTACAAACCCTCAGTTCCGAGGGTGGACTACTCCCTCCTCATCGTGGTGGCCCCCGGGATGATGAAGATGGCCACTTGAGATGATTCCCCCCCTCCGGCAGGGTGCTAGAACGGGTCTAGATTGGTTTTCAGTGGCTATGGAGCCCTGTGGCGGCGGAACTTCTGATCTAGGTTAACCCCAAAGGGTTTCGGAATATTTGGGAACTTATACTGCAAAGAAGGGGTACGGGAGGCCACCGAGGTGGGCACAACCCACTAGGCATACCAGGGGGCCCTGGCGTGCCCTGGTGGGTTGTGACCCCCTCGGGGCACCCCTAGGTGCTGCATTGGCCCATCAGGAGTCCTCTGGCCCATAAAAAATCCACAAAAAGTTTCGCGGTGTTTGGACTCCGTTTGATATTGGTTTTCTGCGATGTAAAAAAAAGCAAAAACAGCAACTGGCACTGGGCAGTGGGTCAATAGGTTAGTCCCAAAAAATAATATAAAGTTGCTATAAAATGATTGTAAAACATCCAAGAATGATAATATAGTGGCATGAATACTTCATAAATTATAGATACGTTGGAGATGTATCAGCATCCCCAAGCTTAATTCCTACTCGTCCTCGAGTAGGTAAATGATAAAAGAAATAATTTATGAAGTGCGAATGCTTGCAAAGTGCACAAGTTCAATCAATGATAATCTCAATCACTTCTCCTAGCATCATAACAACAATTCTTATGAAACTTCTCATGTTATAGTGGCAACCAATTCACATGTTAAGGTTCAAACAATGAATTCTCTTGAAACCCAACTGTCGGTGCCAAAACTGGCGGATCTCAGGTAGGGGGTCCCGAACTGTGCGTCTAAGGTGGATGGTAATAGGAGGCAGGGGACACAATGTTTACCTAGGTTCGGGCCCTCTCAGTGGAGGTAATACCCTACTTCCTGCTTGATTGATCTTGATGATATGAGTATTACAAGAGTTGATCTACCACGAGATCATAGAGGCTAAACCATAGAAGCTAGCCTATGATTTATGATTGTTGTTGTCCTACGGACTAAACCCTCCGGTTTATATATAAACGGGAGGGGGCTAGGGTTCCACAGAGTCCGTTACAAGGGAGGAGATCTACACATCCGAATTGCCAAGCTTGCCTGCCACGCAAAGGAGAGTCCCACCCGGACACGGGACGAAGTCTTCAATCTTGTATCTTCATAGCCCAACAGTCCGGCCAAAGGATATATTCCGGCTGTCCGAGGACCCCCTAATCCAGGACTCCCTCACCAACAACCTATGTTCTCAGTCACCAAGCAATTGCAATTCAATTTATACAATAGAGTTTAAGTAAGAGCTCCACACACTCAACCATAATATTGTCTTCTATGATTGCTAACACTCACCTTGTACACATGAGCAAAACGTTTCAACCGGACACATAGAAAGATAGGGGCTTATAATTTCGCCTCCCAACGTATTCACCTCAAGGGTGATGTAAACAATAATAACTCATGGTACCCATATCCAACTGGATATATGTGCCTAGATCTTTCCACACCACATGATGCTTTCCAAAAGAGATAAATAAAAAGGAATAGAGAGAAGAACTTTGACTCTTGCATAAAAGTAAATACATAAAAGCAAAAGATAGGCCCTTCGCAGAGGGAAGAAGAGGATGTCATGCGCTTATTTGTTTGTATTCTCAATCCCTTAGTGCAAAAGAACGTCACGTTACATTGCCCCTTGTGATAGCGACCTTTATTATGAAGTTTGTCGCTTTTATTCTTCACCATCACAAGTTCGTGCAACGCTCAATTTTCTCTCGCACTAAATGATCTCACACTTTTAGAAGAAATTTTATTGGCTTTTTGCACCGATGACAACTTACTTGAAGGATCTTTCTCAATCCTTAGGTAGGTATGATGGACTCTTGAAGATAAGATTTGGGTTTAAGGGTTTTTGGATGCACAAGTAGTATCTCTACTTGGTGCGGAATTTTTGGCTAGCAAAGATGGGGGGCAAGCACCACATGTTCAAGGATCTATGACAATATAACTTCTATGTGAATATGAACAAACATAAACCATTACATTGTCTTCCTTGTCCAACGGCAACAATTTTGGCATATAATATTTTGATGGGGGCTCACAATCACATAAGATTTCCATGATAGTGTATTTATATGTGAAAGTTCTCTTCCTTATACTAATTATTCGTGAATTGCTTGTATGACCAATATTGTGATTGTCAAGCCTCAAAATATTTCACTTTCTAAACCCAATGTGAAGCTACCACTAGGCATGATATGATTTCAACTTCATGACATTCAATTTATTCAACAATTTACTCATAGGATATAAGTGAAGCACGAGAGTAAATGACATAGAAAAGAGTTCGTTGACGGGATGTGAATGCGCTTACTCTGCCTCTCTGGCAACTATTTGAGGACTCTATTTTATTTAAAATCTTTGAGATCTAAGTATTTTATTAAAATAGCAAGTAAAAAAATGACAATCCAGGGATAGCACACATCATGTGAAGAAGCAAAAACTTAGGCTCAATCGATACTAACCGATAATTGTTGAAGATGAAAGGTGGGATGCCTACCGGGGCATCCCCAATATTAGATGCTTGAGACTTCTTGAAATACTATCTTGGGATGCCTTGGGCATCCCCAAGCTTGAGCTTTTGTGTCTCCTTAAGTCCTCTCATATCATGATTTTTCTAAATCTCAAAAGGTTCATCCACACAAAACTCAACAAGAACTCATGAGATAAGTTAGTATAAACCAATGAAAAAGCCTCATCATTCTCTACTGTAGAAAATCACTAAAATTATTATTAAACATTGCATACTAAATGCCTCTACATAACTTCAGTTACACATCGTTCGGTCTCCGCAAACTGTTACATGCTGGACCGACGGGCTACTTTCTCTGCCTCTTCCTGTTCCTCGGGGAGCTCCCCTATTTGGAGGAAACAGACCATGTGATGCACCCATCCTAGAGCCTAGGGCTCGACGATAAGGAATAAAGGCTCATCTTCAGCCGTAGGGGCAGCTGCTCCTACGGTCAGGGTTTGGGGCCCTGCCGGGGGTTGCTGCTCCCCGGCAAGCTTGGGACACCCGACAACGTCCTTGCAGGCGGTTCCTAGGAGCTCAGCGGGAAAGTACTTGCCGGGGCCTACCTTCCATTGCTTGTTCTGTCCCGCTGATGGACCAACGGATAGCTGGGTCAATTGAAGCACAATGGTACCTGGTTCCACAGGCAACTTGACGACAGTGCGTTTCGACAAGCCGCCGACAATGCTGTTCTCCGCTCGGGGAACATGCTTGCTACGTCTTGAGCTAGCGTTGGTTTTCCCCGAAGAGGAGGGGTGATGCAGCACAGTAGCGTAAGTATTTCCCTCATTTTTTGAGAACCAAGGTATCAATCCAGTAGGAGGTCACGCGCAAGTCCCTCGTACCTACACAAAACGGTAGCAACTCGCAACCAACGCTTAGGGGTTGTCAATCCCTTCACAGTCACTTACGAGAGTGAGATCTGATAGAGATAATATTTTTGGTATTTTTGGTATAAAGATGCAAAGTGAAAAGTAAAAGCAAAACAAGTAAAATAAAGTAATGGAGATTGATATGATGAGAATAGACCCGGGGGCCATAGGTTTCACTAGTGGCTTCTCTCAGGAGCATAGATATTCTACGGTGGGTGAACAAATTACTGTTGAGCAATTGATAGAATTTAGCATAGTTATGAGGTTATCTAGGTATGATCATGTATATAGGCATCACATCCGTGACAAGTAGACCGACTCCTGCCTGCATCTACTACTATTACTCCACTCATCGACCGCTATCCAGCATGCATCTAGAGTATTAAGTTAAAAACAGAGTAACGCCTTAAGCAAGATGACATGATGTAGAGGAATAAATTCATGCAATATGATAAATACCCCATCTTGTTATCCTCGATGGCAACAATACAATACGTGCCTTGCAACTCTTTCTGTCACTGAGTAAGGACACCGCAAGATTGAACCGAAAGCTAAACACTTCTCCCATTGCAAGAACTACCAATCTAGTTGGCCAAACCAAACGGATAATTCGAAGAGACTTGCAAATATAACTCAATCATACATAAAAGAATTCAGAGCAGATTCAAATATTATTCATAGATAAGTTGGATCATAAAACCACAATTCATCGGTCTCAATAAACACACCGCAAAAAGAAGATTACATCGAATAGATCTCCACGAGAGAGGGGGAGAACATTGTATTGAGATCCAAAAAGAGAGAAGAAGCCATCTAGCTACTAGCTATGGACCCGAAGGTCTGAAGTAAACTACTCACACTTCATCGGAAGGGCTATGGTGTTGATGTAGAAGCCCTCCGTGATGGATGCCCTCTCCGGCGGAGCTCCGGAACAGGCCCCAAGATGGGATCTCATGGATACATGAAGTTGCGGCGGTGGAATTAGGTTTTTTGGCTCCGTCTCTGGTCTAATGGTGGTACGTAGGTATATATAGGAGGAAGGAGCACGTCGGTGGAGCTCCGAGGGGCCCACGAGGCAGGGGGGCGCGCCCAGTGGGGGGGCGCCCTCCACCCTCGTGACCTCCCCGGAAACTTCTTGGAGTAGGGTCCAAGTCTCTTGGATCACGTTCGGTGAGAAGGTCATGTTCCCGAAGGTTTCATTTCGTTTGGACTCCGTTTGATATTCTGTTTCCTCGAAATACTGAAATAGGCAAAAAACAACAATTCTGGGTTGGGCCTCCGGTTAATAGGTTAGTCCCAAAAATAATATAAAAGTGGAAAATAAAGTCCAATATAGTCCAAAACAGTAGATAAAGTAGCATAGAGCAATCAAAAATTATAGATACGTTGGAGACGTATCAATGCTCTGCTTGCAGACCGTCAAAATGCTCATCCAACTTCATCACCTCATCCACATAAGCCTTCATCAACGGGCTCTGGTAATCCTTGTTGACTTGCTTGACAATGAGCTACGTATCACCTTTGATGATGAGCTTCCTGATTCTGAGGCCTGCCGTGATCCTGAAACCGGCAAGCAATCCCTCGTACTCCGCCGTGTTGTTCGTTGACTTTTCCTAGGGAAAGTGCATCTGGACTACGTACTTGAGGTGCTCTCCAGTGGGTGCGACAAGCAGCACACCAACACGAGCACCTTGCAGCGAGAAAGCTCCGACAAAGTACATGATCCAATCACGGCTCGTCTCCTTGCTGGGAAGGGCGGTTTCTCGAATTTCTTTGTCTGGCGTTGAGGTCCATTCTGCTATGAACTCTGCTAGGGCTCGGCCCTTGATTGTTGAAGTGTGTTCAAATTTGAGGCCGAAGCTTGACAGTTCCAACACCCACTCCATAATCCTCCGAGTGGCATCCGATTGTGCAAGATTCGTTGCAAAGGGAGGCGTGTGGCGATGGTGATCTCATGCACTTGGAAGTAGTGATGCAGCTTCCTCGAGGCCATGAGGAGGCCGAAGAGTAGCTTTTGTATACCATAATACCTTGATCTAGCCCCCCTGCAAGAGGGAACTGACAAAATAGACCGGGTGCTGCATCACCTTCTTCTTCTGTTCAACTTCGCCCACCTGTGTAGACTCTGTCTTGCCGGGACCTGGCCTTGCCGGGGGTTCCGCCTCACCGGCATCTGGCCCTGTCGGGGAAAGCTCCGGCCCCTCACCCAACGACTCTGCTGCTACTGCTGCTTCTTCATCCAATTCTCTCTGTGCCACTAGCCCATCACTGACCACTTGATTCATTGCCGCTAGATATAGCAGCAATGACTCTTATGGTTTTGGCGCGACTAGTATTTGCATGGAGGAGAGGTACCTCTTCAAATCTTGCAGTGCTGCCTCTGCCACTAGAGTCCATTTCATTTGACCCACCGTTTTCAAAACTTTGAAAAAGGGGAGGGCTCAGCAGATTTGGAGATGAACCTACTTAGTGCAGCAACACAGCCGGCAAGCCTACGGACGTATTTTACTCGTCTTGGCACCTCAATCCGCTCAATTGCTTTGATCTTGTCGGGATTTTCTTCGATCCCACGTTGAGACACAAAGAACCCAGGAAGTTTGCCATATGGGACGATGAACACGCACTTCTCTGGGTTGAGCTTGAGGTTGATCTTGCGCAGGTTGGCAAATGTTTTCTCCAGATCCTGCACGAGCGTGGCCTTGTCCTTGGTTTTGACTACTATATCATCCATATAGGCTTCCATATTTCTATGCAGCTAGGGCTCAAAACCAATTTGGACCGCTCGGGGAAATGTCGAACCCGCGCTTTTCTACCCAAAAGGCATCCGTAACAGTACGTACCACATGCGGTGATGAACATAGTTTTCTCTTCATCTTCCTTCATCATGAAGAACTGGTGGTATCCTGAGTAAGCGTCGAGGAATGACAGCACGTCACACCCGGCAGTGGAGTCCACTATCTGGTCAATGCATGGCAAAGGGAAAGGATCCTTTGGACATGCCTTATGGATATTTGTGTAGTCAATACACAGCCTCCACTTCCCATTCGCCTTACCCACTACCACTAGATTGGCTAACCACATGGGGTGGAGCACTCCTCTGACCAAGCCTGCCACCTCCAACTTCCTGATCCCTTCGATGATGAACTCTTCTCGCCCCAAAGCTTGCTTTCTGACCTTCTGTTTGACGGGCCGCGCATGGGGACATATAGCAAGGTGGTGCTCAATCACCTCCCTGGGAACATCGGGGATGTCGGATGCTTGCCATGCAAACATGTTGACATTCGCCCACGGGAAGGCGACGAGCGCGCTTTCCTATTTGCTGTCGAGGGTGGTGCTTATGGTAAAAGCTCCACCCGTGCCATCCTCCTTGACCGACACCTTCTTGGTTTCTGGCGAGGCCTTGCCGGTTTTCTTCCCTCCCTAGGCCTTAGTAGCAGGAACAAATGCCTTGGTGGCAACCGCTGCAACTGCCTCCCGGTAGAGTTGGTCGGCGCAGATGAGCGCGTCCTTCTTGTCGGAGAGGACGGTGATGATGCTCATCGGCCTGGGCATCTTCAATGTGTTGTAAGCGTAATGTGATGCCGCCATAAACTTGGCCAGCGCTGGGTGGCCGAGGATACCATTATAGGGCAAGGGGATCTTGGCAACATCAAAAACGATCTTCTCCGTCTGATAGTTCAGCTCGCCCCCAAATGTGACGGGCAACGTGACTTTGCCCTTCGACTGACTCCTCCCCGGATTGACCCCTTGAAACATGCCTGTCTCCTCGAGGTCTCCATCAGGGATCTGCAGCCTTTCGATCACAGCGGGCGAGATCAAGTTCAGACTGGCCCCACCGTCAACTAGTATTTTCGTCACCTTGAGGTTGCGTATTGTTGGGGAAACCAACAACGGAAAACACCCGACCGTAGTTGTGCGGCCAGGGTGATCCTCGGTGTCAAAAATAATAGGCATGCTGGACCACTTCAGTGGCCTCTGGGCGTCAAACGATGGCTCCGCCACAGTGACTTCACGCGCCCACTGCTTCAGTTGGTGGTGAGAGGTGTGCATCGAGGCGCCACCGTCGATGCACATGGCCTCCGTAGCTTTTTGGAACTCATGCTCGCCAGACTCGTTGTCCTCATCATGATCATCATCTTCCTCCTTCTTGTCGCGGCCCTGAGCGGGCCTCTCTTGTTGATTATCCTTGTCGCGGCGGCCTCCTTAACCGCCACGCTTCTTGCCGGACCCCTCAGCACCATCCTGGCCCTTCTCCTTATGTGCCTCTCATATTCAGCTTTCCGCTTCTCTGCAAGCAGCTCAACCTGCCAGCAATTGTGGAGTTCGTGGCCTTTAGTGTGGTGGATCTTGCAGTACTGCTTGTTGGAGCATCCTGGCTTGTCGGTAGCCGCCAAGGCCCGGCAGGAAGCGCACCCGGCAAGTTCCTTGCCGGGGTCGTCAACCTTGGCCTTCTTGGCAGCGCCTGGATCGCCGGATCCCTCGACAGCAAGCACAGTCTTGCCCTTAAGCTTCCTATTGCAGCGTCGACCCTTCTTTGTCGGGGCAACGACGTGTTCATCTGTGGAGTCGGTTTCCGCGGCGGCATCTACGCTAGGGTACTTCCTTCCTTCTTTAGCCCAAGCGCACCTATCGGCCAAAACGTACAGTTCGGCTACATCTTTAACCTTGTTCATCTCCAGCTCCTCGCGCATCTTGCGGTTGCGCACATTATGATGGAATGCACTGATGACAGCAGCGGGATGACCATCTGGGATGTTTTACTGCACACGGTTGAACCTTTGTATGTACTTGCGCAGGGACTTGTCGTCCTTCTGGGGATGACATGCAAATCAGTCGCCTGACCAGGAGCTTGGTGGCCTTTGGTAAAGGTGCCAACAAACTCGTGGCACAAATACGACCAAGAAGAGATGGAATCCACCGATAGGTGCATCAACCATGACATGACGTTGGGCTTGAGTGCCAGCGGGAAATAATTGGCAAGCACCTTATCATCGCGAGCCCCGGCAGCTTGCATCGCGATGGTGTAGATGCTGAGGAACTCCGACGGGTGAGTCTTTCCGTTGTATTTTTATCCGACCTCAGGCTTGAACGTGTGGTGGATGGGCCAATGGAATTGCTGTAGCTCATGGGTAAAGGCTAGACAACCCACCTCATAAGGTAGGTCACCGGCACCCCTCGGTGTTGGGCGGTCCATAGTGGGCCCCGCGCGCCTATCTGACTGATGGCACGTGTCCTGTCGCCGCTCGATAGTGGTCTGAGCGTCTTCCTGAGCTTGCTCCCGAAGGACTTGATGTTGGTCGCAGCGGGCTCGCGGGTCGGACAATGCCGTAGAAACGTTGTCGCGGGCGTCAGCCCGGTGAGCCGGCGGCTGCTGTCACAGCTGTGGGAGAGGAGAATGCACCGTGGTCGCAGCGTCCCCGGTCCTCCCATGGCCGCCATGCACCGGCTCGACAGAACACCGGCATGAGGGTCCCACTAGGCGTGGCTCATCTTTGTTGGCGAAGCTGATGAGGCTTCGAATGGTGGCCCTCCACTCGTCGAGCTTCTCCATAGGTGGAGGGAAGTCGAGTAGCAGTTGCACGCGTGCCAACGCTCCCGCTGGCATGGGTGGCAGCGAAAGGTGCGTGGACCATGACGCGCTCTGACTTCTAACCATGCTAGAAGGAGCTTTATCACGGTCTCGCTGTCGCACGCCGTTTCCGCCAGCGTCTTGGTGCGCATGCCGGCCCGGTGCGTCTTGAGAGTGACGCAAAGGGATTTTTCTTTGGCGGTGTCCGAAGGCGCCGACGTCGTGGCGTTGCTCATCATGCGCGGCCTGGGAAGGGCGCGGCGCGTGCGCCGACTGGGGCGTCCAGGAGGTTGTCGCACCGCCCGTGGGCAGCACGGCCTCGGCCCCGGGCCCAGTGGCGCGCGACTCGTCGTCTCGGGCACGCACGACGCCGCTCGCCTGGCTCCGGTTGCCAGAGTGTCATGGATGCTCGCGGGCCACGGCTCCGCCACCATCCGCGACCGCTCAGTCGCCCGCCCGCGATGGGACGGGTGGTTCGGCCCCAGATGAGCCGATCGCTATTTCCCTCAGTTTTTGAGAACCAAGGTATCAATCCAGTAGGAGGCTACGCGCGAGTCCCTCGTACCTGCACAAAACAAATAAATCCTCGCAACCAACGCGAATAGGGGTTGTCAATCCGTACACGGCCACTTACAAGAGTGAGATCTGATAGATATGATAAGATAATATTTTTGGTATTTTTGTAATAAAGATGCAAAGTAAAATAAAGGCAAAGTAAAAAAGCAAAGGAAATAACTAAGTAGTAGGAGATTAATATGATAAAGATAGACCAGAGGGCCATAGGTTTCACTAGTGGCTTCTCTTGAGAGCATAAGTATTCTACGGTGGGTGAACAAATTACTGTTGAGCAATTGACAGAATTGAGCATAGTTATGAGAATATCTAGGTATGATCATGTATATAGGCATCACGTCTGAGACAAGTAGACCGACTCCTGCCTGCATCTACTACTATTACTCCACTCATCGACTGCTATCCAGCATGCATCTAGAGTATTAAGTTAAAAACATAGTAACGCCTTAAGCAAGATGACATGATGTAGAGGAAAAAACTCATGCAATATGATGAAAACCGCATCTTGTTATCCTCGATGGCAACAATACAATACGTGCCTTTCTGCCCCTACTGTCACTGGGAAAGGACACCGCAAGATTGAACCCAAAGCTAAGCACTTCTCCCATTGCAAGAAAGATCAATCTAGTAGGGCAAACCAAATTGATAATTCGAAGAGACTTGCAAAGATAACCAATCATACATAAAAGAATTCAGAGAAGATTCAAATATTATTCATAGATAGACTTGATCATAAACCCACAATTCATCGGTCTCAACAAACACACCGCAAAAAGAAGATTACATCGAATAGTTCTCCACAAGAGAGGGGGAGAACATTGTATTGAGATCCAAAAAGAGAGAAGAAGCCATCTAGCTAATTACTATGGACCCGTAGTTCTGAGGTAAACTACTCACACTTCATCGGAGGGGCTATGGTGTTGATGTAGAAGCCCTCCGTGATCGATGCCCCCTCCGGCGGAGCTCCGGAATAGGCCCCAAGATGGTATCTCGTGGATACAGAAATTTGTGGCGGTGGAATTACGTTTTTGGCTCCGTATCTGATCGTTTGGGGGTACGTAGGTATATATAGGAGGAAGGAGCACGTCGATGGAGCAACAGGGGGCCCACGAGGGTGGAGGGCGCGCCGGGGGGGGGGGGGGGGTAGGCGCGCCCCCCTACCTCGTGGCCTCCTCTTTTGTGTCTTGACGTAGGGTCCAAGTCTCCCGGGTCTTGTTCATTGAGAAAATCACGTTCCCGAAGGTTTCATTCCGTTTGGACTCCATTTGATATATTCCTTTTCTTCGAAACCCTAAAACAGGCAAAAAAACAGCAATTCTGGGTTGGGCCTCTGGTTAATAGTTTAGTCCCAAAAGTAATATAAAAGTGTAAAATAAAGCCCAATAATGTCCAAAACATTAGATAATATAGCATGGAGCAATCAAAAATTATAGATACGTTGGAGACGTATCAAGCATCCCCAAGCTTAATTCCTACTCGTCCTCAAGTAGGTAAATGATAAAAACAGAATTTTTGATGCGGAGTGCTACTTGGCATAATTTTAATGTAATTCTTCTTAATTGTGGTATGAATATTCAGATCCGAAAGATTCAAGACAAAAGTTTAATATTGACATAAAAATAATAATACTTCAAGCATACTAATAAAGCAATCATGTCTTCTCAAAATAATCATGCCAAAGAAAGTTATCCCTACAAAATCATATAGTCTAGCTATGCTCCATCTTCACCACACAAAATATTTAAATCATGCACAACCCCGATGACAAGCCAAGCAATTGTTTCATACTTTTTACATTCTCAAAACCTTTTCAATCTTCACGCAATACATGAGCGTGAGCCATGGACATAGCACTATAGGTGGAATAGAATGGTGGTTGTGGAGAAGAGAAAAAGGGAGAAGATAGTATCACATCAACTAGGCGTATCAATTGGCTATGGAGGTGCCCATCAATAGATATCAATGTGAGTGAGTAGGGATTGCCATGCACGGATGCACTAGAGCTATAAGTATATGAAAGCTCAAAAAGAAACTAAGTGGGTGTGCATCCAACTTGCTTGCTCATGAAAACCTAGGGCACTTTGAGGAAGCCCATATTGGAATATACAAGCCAAGTTCTATAATGAAAAATTCCCACTAGTATATGAAAGTGATCAGATAGGAGACTCTCTATCATGAATATCATGCTGCTACTTTGAAGCACAAGTGTGGTCAAAGGATAGTAACATTGTCCCTTATCTCTTTTTCTCTCATTTTTTTATTTGGGCCTTTTCTCTTTTTTTTTCCTTTTTGGCCTCTTTTCTTTCTCCTTTTTTTATTTTTCGTCCGGAGTCTCATCCCAACTTGTGGGGGAATCATAGTTTCCATCATCCTTTCCTCACTGGGACAATGCTCTAATAATGATGATCATCACACTTTTATTTTTCTTACAACTCAACAATTACAACTCGATACTTAGAACAAAATATGACTCTATATGAATGCCTCCGGAGGTATACCGGGATATGCAATGAATCAAGAGTGACACGTATGAATGAATTATGAATGGTGGCTTTGCCACAAATACGATGTCAACTACATGATCATGCTAAGCAATATGACAATGATGGAGTGTGTCATAATAAACGGAACGGTGGAAAGTTGCATTCCAATATATCTCGGAATGGCTATGGAAATGCCATAATAGGTAGGTATCGTGGCTGTTTTGAGGAAGGTATATGGTGGGTGTATGATACCAGCGAAAGGTGCGCGGTATTAGAGAGGCTAGCAAAGGTGGAAGGGTGAGAAAAGTGCGTATAATCCATGGACTCAACATTAGTCATAAAGAACTCATATACTTATTGCAAAAATCGACAAGTTATCGAAGAAAAGTATTACGTGCATGCTCCTAGGGGGATAGATTGGTAGGAAAAGACCATTGCGCATCCCCGACCGCCACTCATAAGGAAGACAATCAAAAAATAAATCATGCTCCGACTTCATCACATAACAGTCCACCATACGTGCATGCTACGGGAGTCACAAACTTTAACACAAGTATTTCTCAAATTCACAACTACTCAACTAGCACAACTTTTAATATCACCATATTTATATTTCAAAACAACTATCAAGCATCAAACTTCTCATAGTATTCAAGACACTCATAAGAAAGTTTTATTATTATTCTTGTATACCAAGCATATTAAGACTTTAACCAAATTACCATGCTATTTAAGACTCTCAAAATAATCTAAGTGAAGCATGAGAGATCAATAGTTTCTTTAAAACAAATCCACCACCGTGCTCTAAAAGATATAAGTGAAGTACTAGAGCAAAACTATATAACTCAAAAGATATAAGCGAAGCACATAGAGTATTCTAACAAATTCCAAATCATGTATAGCTCTCTCAAAAAGGTGTGTACATAAAGGATGATGGTGGTAAACTAAAAAGTAACGACTCAAATCACACAAGACACTCCAAGCAAAACACATATCATGTGGCGAATAAAAATATAGCTCCAAGTAAAGTTACCGATAGAAGTAGACGAAAGAGGGGATGCCTTCCGGGGCATCCCCAAGATTTGGCTTTTAGGTGTCCTTAGATTATCTTGGGGGTGCCATGGACATCCCCAAGCTTAGGCTCTTTCCACTCCTTGTTCCATAATCCATCAAATCTTTACCCAAAACTTGAAAACTTCACAACACAAAACTTAAAGTAGAAAATCTCGTGAGCTCCGTTAGCGAAAGAAAACAAAAGACCACTTCAAGGTACTGTAATTAACTCATTCTTTATTTATATTGGTGTTATACCTACTGTATTCCAACTTATCTATGGTTTATAAACTATTTTACTAGCCATAGATTCATCAAAATAAGCAAACAACACACGGAAAACAGAATCTGTCAAAAACAGAAGTCTGTAGTAATCTGTAGCTAGCGCAAGATCTGGAACCCCAAAAATTCTAAAATAAATTCCTGGACGTGAGGAATTTATCTGTTAATCATTTTAAAAAAGAATTAACTAAATAGAAATTTCGAAATAAAAATGGCAGAAGTTATCGTGAACGCTAAAGTTTCTGTTTTTTACAGCAAGTGTAACAAGACTTTCCCCAAGTGTTCCCAACGGTTCTACTTGGCACAAACACTAATTAAACACAAAAAACACAAGCAAAACAGAGGCTAGATAAATTATTTGTTACTAAACAGGAGCAAAAAGTAAGGAATAAAATTGGGTTGCCTCCCAACAAGCGCTATCGTTTAACGCCCCTAGCTAGGCATAACAAGCAAGGATAGATCTAGGTATTGCCATCTTTGGTAGGCAATCCATAAGTGGCTCTCATAATAGATTCATAAGGTAATTTAATTTTCTTTCTAGGAAAGTGTTCCATGCCTTTCCTTAATGGAAATTGTAATCTAATATTTCCTTCCTTCATATCAATATTTGCACCAAGCGTTCTAAGGAAAGGTCTACCAAGAGTAATAGGACATGAAGGATTGCAATCTATGTCAAGAACAATAAAATATACGGGCACATAATTCCTATTTGCAACAATAAGAACATCATTAATCCTTCCCATAGGTTTCTTAATAGTGGAATCCTCAAGGTGCAAGTTTAAAGAGCAATCATCAAAATCACGGAAACCTAACAAATCACACAAAGTCTTTGGAATCGTGAAAACACTAGCACCCAAATCACATAAAGCATAGCATTAATGATATTTAATTTTAATTTTAATAGTTAGTTCCCACTCATCATAAAGCTTTCTAGGGATATAAACTTCAAATTCAATTTTTTCTTCATAAGATTGCATCAAGGAATCAACGATATGTTTAGTAAATGCTTTATTTTGACTATAAGCATGAGGAGAATTTAGCACGGATTGCAACAAGGAAATACAATCAATCAAAGAGCAATTTTCATAGTTAAATTCCTTGAAATCCATAATAGTGGGTTTAGCAACATCTAGGGTTTTAATTTCTTCAATCCCACTTTTATCAATTTTAGCATCAAGATCAACAAATTCCGAATTCTTGGAATGCCTTCTAGGTAAAGGTGGATCATATTCAGTCCCATCATTATCAAGATTCATATTGCAAAACAAAGATTTAATAGGGGACACATCAATAACTTTTAGATCTTCATCATTATTTTCATAGCAACTAGAAGAACACGCTCTTATAAAGGCATCTTTCTTAGCACGCAATCTAGCGGTTTTTTCTTTGCACTCATCAATGGAAATTCTCATGGCTTTGGGAGACTCATTGACATCATGCTTAGGTGGAATAGATCTAAGTTTCAAAGCATCAACATCAAGAGAAATTCTATCAACGTTCCTAGCCAACTCATCAATCTTAAGCAATTTTTCTTCAATCAAAGCATTAAAGTTCTTTTGCGAAGTAGTAAATTATTTAATATTACATTAAAAATCAGAGGGCATCTTATTATAATTTCTATAAGAATTGTTGTAGGAATTACCATAATTATTAGAGGGATTACTAGGATAATGCCTAGGATTAAAATTTCCTCTATACGCGTTGTTACCAAAATTGTTCCTACCAACAAAATTCACATTCATAGATTCATTATTATTCTCAATCAAAGTAGACAAGGGAATATCATTAGGATGAGAAGAAACACACTTATTAGCAAATAATTTCATAAGTTCATCCATCTTTCCACTCAAAACATTAATTTCTTCTATCGCATGCACCTTTTTATTAGTATATCTTTCAGTATGCCATTGAGAATAATTAACCATAATATTATCTAGGAGTTTAGTAGCTTCTCCTAAAGTGATTTCCATAAAGTGCCTGCCGCGCCCGAATCTAAAAGATTTCTAGAAGCAAAATTCAATACGGCATAAATTTTTTGTATAATCATCCGCAAATTTAAACCATGAGTAGGGCAATTATGTATCATTAGTTTCATTCTCTCCCAATCTTGTACAACATGTTCATGATCAAGTTGTTTAAAATTCATAATATCGTTTCTAAGAGAGATGATCTTAGCGGGAGGAAAATACTTAGAGATAAAAGCATCTTTGCATTTGTTCCATGAATCAATACTATTTTTAGGCAAAGACGAAAACCAAGCTTTAGCATAATCTCTAAGCGAAAAAGGAAATAGATTCAATTTAACAATATCATTATCCACATCTTTCTTCTATTGCATATCACACAAATCAATGAAGCTATTTAGATGGGTAGCGGAATCTTCAATAGGAAGGCCGAAAACAGATCTTTCATGACAAGATTCAGCAAAGCAGTATTAATTTCACAAGATTTAGCATCGGTAAGAGGAGCAATCGGAGTGCTAATAAAATCATTGTTGTTGGTATTGGTTAAGTCACACAATTTAGTATTATCTTGAGCCATCATGACAAGCAAGCAAACTAACACACAAGCAGACAAAAAGCTAGCGGACAAAAAGAGGCAAATAGAGAAAGAGATGGAGGATAGAGAGAGAGGGGGGCGAATAAAACGGCAAGGGTGAAGTGGGGGATAGGAAAACGAGAGGCAAATGGCAAATAATGTAATGCGGGAGATAAGGGTATGTGATGGGTACTTGGTATGTTGACTTTTGTGTAGACTTCCCTGGCAACAGCGCCAGAAATCCTTCTTGCTACCTCTTGAGCACTGCGTTGGTTTTCCCCGAAGAGGAAGGGATGATGCAGCAAAATAGCGTAAGTATTTCCCTCAGTTTTTGAGAACCAAGGTATCAATCCAATAGGAGGCTACACGCGAGTCCCTCGTACCTACACAAAACAAATAAATCCTTGCAACCAACGCGAATAGGGGTTGTCAATCCCTACACGGCCACTTACGAGAGTGAGCTCTAAAAGATATGATAAGATACTATTTTTGGTATTTTTGTAATAAAGATGCAAAGTAAAATAAAGGCAAAGTAAAAAATCAAAGGAAATAACTAAGCAGTAGGAGATTAATATGATAAATATAGACCCGGGGGCCATAGGTTTCACTAGTGGCTTCTCTCGAGAGCATAAGTATTCTACGGTGGGTGAACAAATTACTGTTGAGCAATTGACAGAATTGAGCATAGTTATGAGAATATTTAGGTATGATCATGTATATAGGCATCACGTCTGAGACAAGTAGACCGACTCCTGCCTGCATCTACTACTATTACTCCACTCATCGACCGCAATCCAGCATGCATCTAGAGTATTAAGTTAAAAACAGAGTAAAGCCTTAAGCAAGATGACATGATGTAGAGGAATAAAGTCATGCAATATGATGAAAACCCCATCTTGTTATCCTCGATGGCAACAATACAATACGTGCCTTTCTGCCCCTACTATCACTGGGAAAGGACACTGCAAGATTGAACCCAAAGCTAAGCACTTCTCCCATTGCAAGAAAGATCAATCTAGTAGGCCAAACCAAACTGGTAATTCGAAGAGACTTGCACAGATAACCAATCATACATAAAAGAATTCAAAGAAGATTGAAATATTATTCATAGATAGACTTGATCATAAACCCACAATTCATCGGTCTCAACAAACACACCGCAAAAAGAAGATTACATCGAATAGTTCTCCACAAGAGAGGGGGAGAACATTGTATTGAGATCCATAAAGAGAGAAGAAGCCATATAGCTAATAACTATGGACCGGTAGGTCTGAGCTAAACTACTCACACTTCATCGGAGGGGCAATGGTGTTGATGTAGAAGCCCTCCGTGATCGATGCCCCCTCCGGCGGAGCTCCAGAATAGGCCCCAAGATGGGATCTCGTGGATACAGAAAGTTGCGGCGGTGGAATTACGTTTTTGGCTCCATATCTGATCGTTTGGGGGTACGTAGGTATATATAGGAGGAAGGAGTACATTGGTGGAGCAACAGGGGGCCCACGAGGGTGGAGGGCGTGCCTGGGGGGGGGGGGGGTAGGCGCGCCCCTACCTCGTGGCCTCCTCTTTTGTGTCTTGACGTAGGGTCCAAGTCTCCTGGGTCTTGTTCGTTGAGAAAATCACGTCCCCGAAAGTTTCATTCCGTTTGGACTCCGTTTGATATTCCTCTTCTTCAAAACCCTAAAATAGGCAAAAACAACAATTCTGGGCTGGGCCTCCGGTTAATAGGCTAGTCCCAAAAATAATATAAAAGTGGAAAATAAAGCCCAATAATGTCCAAAACAGTAGATAATATAGCATGGATCAATCAAAAATTATAGATACATTGGAGACATATCAATCGCCGTGATCGCCTTCTTCTTAGGAGCCATCGCGATGAAGGAGTCAATGAGTTGACTTCAAAACCAGATTTTCAGAGCCTCAGTGCCTCCTACCTGGCGCGGCAAAGATGTCGGGGCTCTGGAACGCCACCTATGGGATCCCTCAGGGAGTCCCTTCTATGGTTGGCAGGGTGTGGGGCTGCGCAAAGAGCGGGTCTAGAAGATCAACGCGGGGGGATTTTTACCCAGGTTCGGGCCGCAAACGATGTGTAAAACCCTAGTCCTGCTTTGTGTGTATTTAGTGTTCTTGAGCTCTTGAACTAGCTGCGGTGCATGCCTAGTCCAAAAAAGCCGAATCCTTCCTTGGTACGCTTCGGGCCTCCTTTCATATGTCAAAGGGGTTGCCACAGTGGCGCATAGGAGGTGGAAAGTATGTACAGTGTACAAGTCTATCGCCTAGAACCATAGGAAAAACGCATTTAATGCGCTACCGACGTGCCCTCTTGCTTTATCGGGGACAGCAATGAAGCTCATCCCGTCCGTCGCCGCCTCGCCTCACTCTGACGTGCGTCCAAGCTGACGAGGCATGCAGCGCCACGCCGGCTGGCTGGCTGCTGAGCTGGTGCAGTGGCAGGGGCTTCAGGAAGATCTGCATGCCACCACGTAGGTGCTTGGCTAGTTGGCCTAGAAGCTGCATGCTGCCACGCAGGTGCATGCCTAGTCTCCAGGCTGGTTGCCATGTCAGAATGGGCATGGGCCAGCGAATCTCCGGTAAGTGTAGGCCTGGCCTTGGCTCCGTAGATTCCCTCAGCAAAGGTCTTGCTGGGGTCTCGTGGCCGTCCCCGGCAAGGGTCTTGCCGGGGGGGTCTTCGTCTGCCCCCGGCAAGGATCTTGCTGGGGCCTTCGTCTTCTGGTTTCTATTTAGATTCGCAGGCCTTTGGGCTTCACAAAGATCTGCATGCCACCATGCAAGGCACTCCCGAGCCTTGGTCTTGACGTTGTCGATGACGTCATAACTCTCAGGCTCAAGGGTGGTAGTCTTGCTGGTGTTGGGGAAGTTCCCCCAGCAAGGCTCTTGTCGGGGCCATGTAGGCCGCCCCGGCAAGGCTCTTGCTGGGGGAAGCCCATCTTGTCCCTTTGCTCTTTATGCTTCTGGCTTGAGTGCTGCCTCGGCAGCCTTGTATCTTTCCTTCTTTTGCCCCACCAAGCCCGACTGTAGGTGCGGCTATGACTGCCCATGCACAAGTAAAGGGGTATAGAAAGGTCCCTACTTTTGTACATTGACACTCATAATAATTTTCAGTAGCATCATGAATGAATTCAATAGTATAATTATCACACAAAACATTCTTTTCATGATCCACAAGCATATAAATTTTATTACTCTCCACATAAGCAAATTTATTCTCATGAATAGTAGTGGGAGCAAACACAACAAAATAACTATCATGTGATTGAAAAATTAAAATCATGATGACAAGTTTCATGGTTATCATTATTATTTATAGCATACATGTCATCACCATAATCATCATAGATAGAAACTTTGTTCTCATAATAATGAATTGAAACCTCTTCTGAAATAGTGGATTCATCACTAAATAAAGTCATGACCTCTCCAAATCCACTTTCATCAATATAATCATCATAAATAGGAGGCATGGAATCATTATAACAAATTTGCATATCAAATATTGGGGGACTAAAAATATCGTCTTCATCAAACATAACATCCCCAAGCTTATGGCTTTGCATATTATTAGCTTCATGGATATTCAAAGAATTAATACTAACAACATTGCAATCATGCTCATCATTTATACCAAACATTATATTGAATTCTTCTTCTATTAATTGAGCACAATTTTTCTTTCCATCATTTTCACGAAATACATTATAAAGATGAATAATATGATGCAACCTCAATTCCATTTTTTGTAGTTTCCTTTTATAAACCAAACTAGTGATAAAACAAGAAATTAAAAGATTCAATTGCAATATCTAAAGATATACCTTCAAGCACTCACCTCCCCGGCAACAACGCCAGAAAAGAGCTTGATGTCTACTATGCAACTTGTTCTTGTAGACTGGTGTTGGGCCTCCAAGCGCAGAGTTTTGTAGGACAGTAGCAATTTTCCCTCAAGTGGATGACCTAAGGTTTATCAATCCGTGGGAGGTGTAGTATGAAGATGGTCTCTCTCAAACAACCCTGCAACCAAATAATAAAAAGTCTCTTGTGTCCCCAACACACCAAATACAATGGTAATTTGTATAGGTGCACTAGTTCGGCGAAGAGACGGATATACAAGCAGTAATGATAGTAGATATTGATTTTTGTAGTAGGAACAATAAAAACAGCAAGGTAGCAATTGATAAAATGGAGCACAAATGGTATTGCAATGCTTGAAAATGAGGCATAAGGTCCGTACTTTTGCTAGTGCAATCTCTCAACAATGCTAATATAATTGGATCATATAATCATCCCTCAACGTGCGATGAAGAATCACTCCAAAGTTCCTATCTAGCGGAGAACATAAGAAGAAATCGTTTGTAGGGTACAAAACCACCTCGAAGCTATTCTTTCCGACCGATCTATCCAAGAGTTCATACTAAAATAACACCAAATAATTTCAGATTAATAATACTCAATCCAACACAAAGAATCTCAAAGAGTGCCCCAAGATTTCTATCGGAGAAACAAAGACAAGAATGTGCATCAACCCCTATGCATAGATTACCCCAATGCCACCTCAGGAATCTGCGAGTTGAGTGCCAAAACATACATCAAGTGAATCAATACGATACCCCATTGTCACCACAAGTATTCATATGCAAGACATATATCAAGTTCTCTCAAATCCATAAAAGTATTCAATCCGATAAAACAAAATCTCAAAGGGAAAACTCAATTCATCACAACAAGATAGAGAGGGAGAAACACCATATGATCCAACTATATTAACAAAGTCCACTGTTGGGGATATAACTACTAGGTATGAACCGCTCAGGTGGGGCCGGGTCATACCACTGGCGACTTATCAATGAAGATGGTGGGTCATAGAAAGCCCATTGACGACCCAAGACCCAGAGGTGACTTGAGGCCCAAGAGGATGAACCGCCACATGTATAACTTGTATTGTAAGGCAAGCTTAGTTAGTCACCGAGCCGGACACGTTGTGTATGAGATGGCCGAGACTCTGTAAGCCGCCAGGCATCAACCTGTGTATATAAAGGGGTGACCCAGCGGCGGGTTAACTCAAGAAACAAACAATCAAGAGCTAGGTCAAGCGTATTTGCTCCCTGGTAATCGAAACCCTAGAAATACAACACAAAGCAGGAGTAGGCTTTTACCTTGTTGAGAGGGGCCGAACCTGGGTAAACTCTCTGTGTCATTTGTCCTGTTTAACCCCTTCAAGCTAACTAGTTGTGATGGCTCCACGACTAAGTCCTTGCGCTAGGACATCTGCCATGTCAAGTCCACGATAGTTGGCGCCCATCATGGGGCTAGCGTGCGGTGGTTTCGAGTTCTTAAAGAGAAGCTTCGCAGGGATCAAGGGATACGTCATGGGCCAGATGACCAAGAGTCGTCACAGGAAGCTCAACATCGATGACGCTGGCTGGGGCCCCGAGGCCGGCTCAATTGAGTACGGGTACCGGGTCCCCCTTTGGCGGAATCCACGTCTTCATCGGCAAGATCGGCGAATCGGGCCCTGAGCTGGACACCTACACCGACATCGTCGAGACGGCTCATCATGCACGACCCGCCAATGTTCAAATCGCTGTAAAGAGTGCCTTTGTTGGTTTCATCCATGGCGCAAACTTTGAGGAAGGATCTGCGTCTGATGGTGAAGCGGCCATTGATGGTAGCTGGAACTACGTCGGTATTTCCCTGGAGAGGGAGGGATGATGTATCACAGCGATGGTAGGTATTTCCCTCAGTTATGAAACCAAGGTATCGAACCAGTAGGAGAACGAAGCAACACAACGTAAGCAGCACCTGCACACAAATAACAACACCTCACAACCCGACGTGTTAAAGGGGTTGTCAATCCCTTCCGGGGTGCGGCGCCTCAAGATAGGCAAATGGACGTAAGGTAAATTGTAGTAGATTGATAGATCAAACGCCAAATAAAATGAATAAAGATAAAACACAGCAAGGTATTTTTGTATTTTTTGGTTTAATGGATCTGAATAAAAATGCAAAGGAAAAGTAGACCGCAAGGAAAATATATGAGAAAGAAGACCCGGGGGCCATAGGTTTCACTAGTGGCTTCTCTCGAGAAAAATAGAAAATGGTTGGTAAAACAATTACTGTTGGGCAATTGATAGAACTTCAAATAATTATGATGATATCCAGGAAATGATCATTACATAGGCATCACGTCCAAGATTAGTAGACCGACTCCTGCCTGCATCTACTAGTATTACTCCACACATTGACCGCTATCCAACATGCATCTAGTGTATTAAGTTCATGGAAAAATGGAGTAATGCAATAAGAACAATGACATGATGTAGACAAGATCCATTTATCTATATGGTGGTAGATATAGAGCTCGTCTTTTCATCCTTAGTAGCAACGATACATACATGTCGGTTCCCTTTCTATCACTGGGATCAAGCACCGTAAGGTCGAACCCACTACCTGGCACCTCTTCCCATTGTAAGATAAATAGATCAAGTTGGCGAAACAAAACCCAAATATCAGAGAAGAAATATGAGGCTATAAGAGATCATGCATATAAGTTATCAAAGAAACTCAAATAACTTTCATGGATATAAAAAGATATGACTGGTCATAAACTCGAAGTTCATCAAATCCCAACAAACACATCGCAAAAGAGTTACGTCATATGGATCTCCAAGAGACCATTGTATTGAGAATTCAGCGAGAGAGAGAAAGCTATCTAGCTACTAACTACGGACCCGAAGGTCTACAAAGAACTACTCACGCATCATCAGAGAGGCACCAATGGAGGTGGTGAACCCCATCCGAGATGGTGTCTAGATTGGATCTGGTCATTCTAGACTCTGCTACGGCTGGATGAATATTTCGTCGATTCCTTTAGGGTTTTGGAATATTGTGGTATTTATAGAGCAAAGATGCAGTCCGGTGGGCACCCGAGGTGGGCACAACCCACCAGGGCACGCCTGGGCCTCCTGGTGCGCCCTGGTGGGTTGTGCTCCCCTCGGGGCACCGCCCAGGTGCAACCAGGGCCCATTGCCTTCCTTCTGGCACATAAAAAATCATCGTGGAGTTTCGTGGCATTTGGACTTCGTTTGATATTGATTTTCTGCGATGTAAAAAACATGGAAAAACAACAACTAGCACTTGGCACTGTGTCAATAGGTTAGTACCAAAAAATGATATAAAATGAATGTAAAAACGATTATAAAACATCCAAGATTGGTAATAAAACAGCATGGAACAATAAAAATTATAGATACGATGGAGACGTATCAGCATCCCCAAGCTTAACTCCTACTCGTCCTTGAGTAGGTAAGTGATAAAAACAGAATTTTTGATGTGGAGTGATGTTCATCAAGTCATATCATATTCTTTTCTTTATAGCATGGACATCTGGACTTTTATGTGATTCAAATCAATAGTCCAGTTTTGACATAATAATTTAGATACTCAAGCATATCAACAAGAAACCATGTCTTTCAAAATATCAATGCTAAAATAAGTTATCCCTAGCCCATCATGCTCAAACATTGATCCATTCATGAAACACACTCGAATATTAACTACACTCAATACTTGAGCACGCTCATATTGCCTCCTAGTTGGTGCTTTTATGAGAGAAGATGGAGACTCGAATTTCAAATTTTTTTCATAAAGTAAAAGAAAGGCCCTTCGCGGAGGGAAGTAGGGATTTGTAGAGGTGCTAGAGCTCAAACCAAAAAATTAGAGATAAACACATTTTGGGAGGTGTATCCATCCCACCAGCGAAAACGACCTAGAGTTCCCAACAATTTCCATGCTAGATATGCCATAGGCGGTTCCCAAACAGAAAATAAAGTTTATTCCTTTTTCCACCATAACTTTCACTTTCCATGGCTAACCGTATCCATGGGTGCCCTCCATACCAACACTTCCCAAGGAATTTATTATTTGACAACATAAAGTAAATTCATTTTGTTTCATTTCGGGACTAGGCATCCCTAATACCTTTGCCTTACTCTCGTGCAATGACAAGTGAATAAACACTCATCTTGAGAATAAAACATCTAGCATGGAAAATATGAGCCACCCCTCACTACTCCGCGAGCGAAACAAACACACAAAAGAGAAGTTTATTTTGAAAATAAGAGATGGCACATGCAAATTTGCTTAGAATAGCAAAATAATACCGCATATAGGTACATGTAGCGGACTCATGTGGCAAAACTGGTTTAAAAGATTTTGGATGCACAAGTCACTAAAAATATATGCATTCGTGACATTTTGGGCCGAACGAATTATTTTTGTCATACTTATGACACTTCTATGATGATAATTGGGAAAAAACCCGGTATCATCATAGATGTGGTGCGGTCCTACTTCTATGACAAAAATCATGACAGAAAATGGGCTTTTCGTCCAGGGCGGGCCGGAGACGCAGCTACATGACTTTCTTTGGGCCGTCCATGATGGAAAAAACCAAGCCCGGGCGAGGAAAATACCGGGGAGTTCCCGGTTATGGTGGGTGGTCGGGGGCCGAGACATGTGCTTTCTCTCGTACGTACATGTGTGTGTGTGTGTGCGAGGCGTTGGGTTCTAACTGAACCCGAGCAAGTCATTGCACTCTAACCGAACCCGAGCGATTGCACTACAGGCTACGCGTTACTGAACCTGAGCGATCGATCGATCCCTTGCTGCTAAAAGAACCCGAGTGATTCCTTCGCTACTGTTGCTAACTGAAGCCGATCGATGCTGCCTCTTGATGAATAGTGAGTGTTGTTGGGGTGTTTGGATGAACAGTTCCTGCTGGGGGGTTGGATGAACAGGACCCCGTGGTAGTAGAGGTCGTTGTCACTGGATGAACAGGATCCCGATCGATCGAGACGGTGGATGAACAGGACCCCGTGGAGGGATGGATGAACAGGACCCGTGGAGGGCTGGTTGAACAGTAGCCGGTGGAGGGCTGGTTGAACTGTAGCCGGTGGAGGGCTTGATGAATAGTAGCCCGTGGAGGGGTGGTTGAACAGGACCCCATGGAGAGGGCTGGTTGAACAGTAGCCGGTGGAGGAGCGCGTGGTGGAGGCTAGATGACAGGAGCCCGTGGATGAACAGTCACAGGTGGAGGTTGGAGGAGGTCGACAATAGAAGAACAGGAACTCGTGGAGGCTGGAGAAGGTCGACGGTGGAGATGAACAATATCTCGTCGAGTCCCGTTTTGCGGTACGCCACACCCGTCCCGATGAACAGGACCCCTGTTTCTACCGTAGCGCTCCAACACAAGTCTGTTTCCTCCGTTTTGCGGTACGCCACACCCCTCCCGATCAACAGGACCCCATTTCCACCGTAGGAGGTCAGTTTCCTCCGTTTTGCGGTATGCCAGACCCCTCCCGATGAACAGCATCCATTTCCACCGTCGCCCGTCGAACACAAGGCCATTTCCTCCGTTCTGCGGTACGCCAGGCCTCGTTTCCATCGGCTGTTCCGTCCAAGCCGGTTGGCTCCCGATAAACAGCACGCGTTCCGTTGCCTCCCGATGAACACGACGCATTCCGTTGCCTCCCCATGAACACGAAGACAAGGCAATTTCTCCGTTCTGACCCAGCCACAGCCATGTACACGAGCCCTGGCCGTATGTATGCGCGAGTAGGCGTTCGAGACCCCGCCTGTATGTACGTACGTGGCCGTATTTACTTTCTTGCACCCTGGACGCTGTATGTACGTGTACATGCTACGTGTGCGCCTCTACTACGACATGTCTGCGCCTGTACTACCACACATGCGCGCCTCTACATCAACCAGTATGTACGTACACATCTGCGACCAGAATGACAACGCTATGTACGCTTCGACCGGGTGGGTCCCGACTGTCAGGCACTTCCTTGCATGCGAAGATGTAGCTGGTGGGTCCCAGCAGTCAGGGGGTGAATCATTTTTTCCCATAATATGGACGCACTTCCTTGCGTGGGAAGATGTAGCTGATGGGTCCCAGCAGTCAGGGGGGAACATTTTTTTTGCGAAATACGATGGCCCATCCAGTGGGTCCTGATGACACACAAGTATAGGGGATCTATCGTAATCCTTTTGATAAGTAAGAGTGTCGAACCCAACGAGGAGCAGAAGGAAATGATAAGCGGTTTCCAGCAAGGTATTCTCTGCAAGTACTGAAATAAGTGGTAACAAATAGTTTTGTGATAGGATAATTTGTAACGAGCAATAAGTAACAAAAGTAAATAAAGTGCAACAAGGTGGCCCAATCCTTTTTGTAGCAAAGGACAAGCCTAGAAAAACTCTTATATAGAGAAAAGCGCCCCTGAGGACACATGGGAATATCGTCAAGCTAGTTTTCATCACGTTCATATGATTCGCATTCGATACTTTGATAATTTAGTATGTGGGTGGACCGGTGCTTGGGTACTGCCCTTACTTGGACAAGCATCCCACTTATGATTAACCTCTATTGCAAGCATCCGCACCTACAACAAAAGTTTTTAAGGTAAACCTAACCATAGTATGAAACATAAGGATCCAAATCAGCCCCTTACGAAGCAACGCATAACCTAGGGTTTAAGCTTCTGTCACTCTAGCAACCCATCATCTACTTATTACTTCCCAATGCCTTCCTCTAGGCCCAAATAATGGTGAAGTTTCATGTAGTCGACGTTCACATAACACCACTAGAGGAGAGACAACATACATCTCATCAAAATGTCGAACGAATACCAAATTCACATGACTACTAATGGCAAGACTTCTCCCATGTCCTCAGGAACAAAAGTAACTACCCACAAAGCATAAACATGTTCATAATCAGAGGGGTATTAATATGCATATAGGATCTGAACATATGATCTTCCACCAATTAAACCAACTAGCATCAACTACAAGGAGTAATTAACACTACTAGCAACCTACTAGCACCAATCCCGGACTAGGAGACAAGAATTGGATACAAGAGGTGAACTAGGGTTTTGAGAGGAGATGGTGCTGATGAAGATGTTGATGGAGATTTCCCTCTCCCGATGAGAGGAGCATTGGTGATGACGATGGCGATGATTTCCCCCTTCGGGAGGGAAGTTTCCCCGGCAGAACAGCTCCGCCACAGTCCTAGATTGGTTCCGCCAAGGTTCCGCCTCGTGGCGGCGGAGTTTCGTCCGAGAAGATGGCTTATGATTTTTCCCATCGAAAGACTTCATATAGCAGAAGATGGCCACCGGAGGGCCACCAGGGGGCCCACGAGGTAGGGGGCGCACCCAGGGGGTAGGTCGCGCCCCCACCCTCGTGGGCAGGGTGTGGCCCCCTTGGTGAATCTCTTCCGCTGAGTATTTGTTATATATTCTGAAAACATCTTCCGTGAAGTTTCAGGACTTTTGGAGCTGTGCAGAATAGGTCTCTAATATTTGCTCCTTTTCCAGCCCAGAATCCCAGCTGCCGGCATTCTCCCCCTTTATAGAAACCTTGTAAAATAAGAGAGAATAGGCATAAGTATTGTGACATAATGTGTAATAACAGCCCATAATGCAATAAATATCGATATAAAAGCATGATGCAAAATGGACGTATCAACTCCCCCAATCTTAGACCTTGCTTGTCCTCAAGCGAAAAGCTGAAATCAAAAAATATGTCCACATGTTTAGAGATAGAGGTGTCGATAAAAGTAAAATACGGACATGAGGGCATCATGATCATTCTTAGAACAGCAATTTACATAATTCTTGTCATATGATTTCTTATGCTAGAGTAACAATTCAATCACAATTTCAAGTATGAATCGTAAACTTCATTGAAAACTAACAAACTATAATCTCAGTCATTGTAGGAATTGCAATTTATCATAACATACGAAATAGTCAATATATAAGAGCTTTTTAGCAAGTCCACATACTCAACTATCATATAGTCTTTCACAATTGCTAACACTCACGCAATACTTATGGGTATGGAGGTTTAATCGGACACAGAGAAAGATAGGGGCTTATAGTTTTGCCTCCCAACGTTTTACCTCAAGGGTAATGTCAACAATAATAGTTCATGAAAACTCACATCCAATTAGCCATATATACCAGGATCTTTCCAACATACTGTGCTTGCAAAGGATAAAATGTAAAAAGGAAGGGTGAAGATCACCATGACTCTTATGCAAGGTAGGAAGTAAAAGTAAAAGATAGGCCCTTCACAGAGGGAAGCAGAGGTTGTCATGCGCTTTTATGGTTGGATGCACAAAATCTTAGTGCGAAAGAACGTCACTTTATATTGCCACTTGTGATATGGACCTTTATTATGCCCTCTTTCGCTTTTATTTCTTCCATATCACACGATCGTATAAAGCTTATTTCTCCCACACTAATAAGTCATACATATTTAGAGAGGAATTTTTATTGTTTGCACCGATGACAACTTACTTAGAGGATCTTACTCAATCCAGAGGTATGTATGGTGGACTCTGATGGCAAAACTGGTTTAAGGGTATTTGGAAGCACAAGTAGTATCTCTATTTGGTGCGATGAATTTGGCTAGCACGAGGGGGAAAGGCAAGCTCAACCATGTTGGATGATCCATGACAATATAATTTATCTCAGATGTAAGAAAACATAACCCATTACGTTGTCTTCCTTGTCCAACGTCAACTCTTTTAGCATGTCATATTTTTATGAGTGCTCACAATCATAAAAGATGTCCAAGATAGTATATCTATATGTGAAGACTCTTTATTTATTACTTCCTATTAATTGCAACAATGACCAAAACTATGTTTGTGAACCCTCAACAACTTTTATTCATCATACTTTTTCTATGTGAGCTCATTACTCTCCATAAGACTCACATGATCTCTTTGTTTCTTTTTATTTCTTTCTCTTTTCTTTTATTCACTTAAGATCATGAAAAAATAATCAAGCCCTTGACTCAACACTAATCTTTATCATATAGCTCACGGACTCAATTACATAGAAGGATTATAAAGCAAAACTCACAACTAGATCATACTAAGAACTTTTATTCTACTAGATCAAGATATTACCAAAAGGATCGAACTAAGGAAAACGATAAAGATAAAAGTGACGGTGATACGATACCGGGGCACTCCCCCAAGCTTGGCAGTTGCCAAGTGGAGTGACCATACCAGATACTCAATTCTTATTTGTTGGTGGAGACAGTGGTGATTTTGTTGATGGCATAGGCTTGTCGTCCTTCTTCCAAGGAATAGGCTCACCATCATAGAAGGATGCCCGAGTCTCCGAGATCCTCAAATCTGCAGCCAAACTCATCCTTTTGAATCTATATTCATACTCATAGTTTTGGTTTTGCAGGTCATAGGTTTGAGCTTGAAGGTGCTCGATTTTCTTGTGAAGCTTGAAGATAGTCTCCCCGATGTTGTCGGCATCCAACTTGTGTTTGTTGGTGAACTCTGCGATCATTATGTGGTTGGAGTTGAGTCCACGCTCCACCATCCCCTGACACTTGAAAACTTGTTGCTCCATTGCTTCGAGCCTCGTCTCCACGCTTCTGGTCCCCTTCGTTCCTGATACGTCTCCAACGAATCTACTTTTCCAAACACTTTTGCCCTTGTTTTGGACTCTAACTTGCATGATTTGAATGGAACTAACCCGGACTGACGCTGTCTTCAGCAGAATTACCATGGTGTTATTTATGTGCAGGAACAAACGTTCTCGGAATGACCTGAAACTTCACGAAGCAACTTTTCAGAAAATATGAAAAATACCTGCAAAAGATGAAGGCCAGGGGGCCACCACCTCTCCACGAGGGTTGGGGGCGTGCCTACCCCCCTAGGGCGCGCCCCCTACCTCGTGGGCCCCATGTTGCCTCTTCGACTCCAACTCCAACTCCATATATTGAGTTTTGGGGAAAAATCAGAGAGAAGAAATCATCATGTTTTACAATACGGAGCCGCTGCCAAGCCCTAAAACCTCTCGAGAGGGCTAATCTGGAGTCCATTCGGGGCTCCGGAGAGGGGAATCCGTCGCCATCGTCATCATCAACCATCCTCCATCACCAATTTCATGATGCTCACCGCGGTGCATGAGTAATTCCATCATAGGCTTGTTGGATGGTGATGGGTTGGATGGGATCTATCATGTAATCGAGTTAGTTTTGTTAGGGTTTGATCCCTAGTGTCCACTATGTTCTGAGATTGATGCTGCTATGACTTTTCTATGCTTAATGCTTGTCACTGGGGCCCGAGTGCCATGATTTCAGATCTGAACCTATTATGTTTTCATCAATATATGAGTGTTCTTGATCCTACCTTACAAGTCTATAGTCACCTATTATGTGTTATGATCCATTAACCCCGAAGTGACAATAATCAGGATAGTTACCGGTGATGACCGTAGTTTGAGGAGTTCATGTATTCACTGTGTGTTAATGCTTTGTTCCGGTACTCTATTAAAAGGAGGCCTTAATATCCCTTAGTTTCCATAAGGACCCCGCTCCCACGGGAGGGTAGGACAAAAGATGTTATGCAAGTTCTTTTCCATAAGCACGTATGACTATATTCGGAATACATGCCTACATTACATTGACGAACTGGAGCTAGTTCTGTGTCACCCTAGGTTATGACTGTTACATGATGAACATCATCCGGCATAATTCTCCATCACCGATCCATTGCCTACGAGCTTTCCACATATTGTTCTTCGCTTTTTTACTTTTCCGAAGCTATTGCTATCATCACTACAAAATACCAAAAACATTACTTTTACTACTGTTACCTTTTGCTACCGTTACCACTACTATCACATTACTTTGCTACTAAATACTTTGCTTCAGATACTAAGTTTCTAGGTGTGGTTGAATTGACAACTCAGCTGCTAATACTTGAGAATATTCTTTGGCTCCCCTTGTGTCGAATCAATAAATTTGGGTTCAATACTCTACCCTCGAAAACTGTTGTGATCCCCTATACTTGTGGGTTATCAAGACTATTTTCTGGCGCCGTTGCCGGGGAGCATAGCTCTATTCTTTGAGTCACTTGGGATATATATCTGCTTATCATTATGAAGAACTTGAGAGATCCAAAAACCAAGATCTATCCCTCAACTACGAGGGGAGGTAAGGAACTGCCATCTAGCTCTGCGCTTGATTCACCTTCTGTTTTGAGTAAGCTTGCGACACCTACACCTGCTTCTGCTATTCGTTCTGATATGTCGCATGTTATTGATGATGCCACTTCTGTTATGCATGATACTTATGATGAAACTACCTCTATGCCTGATATTACTATGCCACATAGTGATTTTCTTGATGAACAACTTTCTAGAGCTAGAGAAAATGAAAATATTGAATCTGATGATACTGATGAGAGTGATGATGAAGAATCACTTGTTATTTTAAGGGTTATTTTTTTGATCAAGAAGCTTCTTTAGCTATTTTAGCTTGCAAAAATAGAAATGAGCTCAAAAGGTTATTAGCTAAATGGAGTAAGCAATCTCTAAATGCTAGAATGAAACCTGACCCTGCTTTTGCTACTTCACCTATCTTTGTTACTGATAAGGATTATGAATTCTCTGTTGATCCTGATATAATTACTTTGGTTGAATCTGATCCTTATCATGGTTATGAATCTGAAACTTTTGTGGCACATCTTACTAAATTGAATGATATAGCTACCGTGCTTACTAAAGATGAGAGAACTCATTACTTTTACATCCTTAAAATATTTCCGTTCTCATTAAAGGGTGATGCTAAGATATGGTTTAATTCTCATAATCATGGTTGTGTGCATAGTCCCCAGGATATGATTTATTACTTCTCTGCTAAATATTTCCCTGCTCAAATGAAACAAGCTTCCTTAAGGGATATATATAATTTTGTGCAAATTGAAGAAGAGAGTATCCCACAAGCTTGGGGGAGGCTTCTCCAATTACTTAATGCTTTGCCTGATCATCCTCTTAAGAAAAATGAAATACTTGATATCTTTTATAATGGACTAACGATGCCTCCAGAGATTACCTGGATAGTTGTGCTGGATCTATTTTCAGGGAAAGAACACCGGATGAGGCTGAAATTCTGTTGAATAATATGTTGACAAATGAAAATAATTGGACACATCCGGAGCCAATTCCTGAGCCTATTCCTAAACCAACTCCGAAGAAGAGGGGTATTCTATTTCTCAGTCCTGAAGATATGCAAGAGGCAAAGAAATCTATGAAAGAAAAAGGTATTAAAGCTGAAGATGTTAAGAATTTACCTCCTATTGAAGAAATACATGGTCTTAATTTACCGCCTATTGAAGAAACATATAATCTTAATCCATTACTATTGAAGAAACTCATGGTCTTGATAACCCGACATAGGTAGTAAAGGTAAATTCTCTCTATAGATATGATAAAGCTGAAATCCCATTTACTAAATTTGCTAGCCCATGCTTAGATGAGTTTGATAAATTTATGGCTAAGCAAGAAGATTTTAATGCTTATTTTGGTGGACAATTGAAATACAATTCAAATATGCTTGAACACTTGGGTGATTATATGGCTAATGTCAATGGTGAACTTAAACTTATTAGTAAACATGCTTCCATGGTTACCACTCAAGTAGAACAAGTACTTAAAGCTCAAAATGATTTGCTCAATGAATTGAATAGTAAGAATAATGATAATGCTGTTAGAGTGGCTACTAGAACTAGTAGAATGACTCACGAACCTTTGTATCCTGAAGGCCACCCTAAGAGAATTGAGAAAGATTCTCAGAGAAATAATATAGATGTACCTAGTTCTTCTAAAAAGAAGAAAAAGAAAAATGATATGACTTTGCATGCTTCTAGTGAACCTATTACTGAAACACCTGAGAATCCTAATGATATTTCTATTTCTGATGCTGAAACTCAATCTGGTAATGAACCTGAAACTGGTAATAATGTTAATGATAATGTTCATAATGATGCTCAACCTAGTAATGATAATGACATAGAAATTGAACCTGCTTTTGATCTTGATAACCCACAATCAAAGAATCAATGTTATGATAAGAAAGACTTTGTTGCTAGGAAACATGGTAAAGGAAGAGAGCCTTGGGTTCAGAAACTCATGCCTTTTCCTCCCAAACCATCCAAGAAAAAGGATGATGAGGATTTTGAGCGCTTTGCTGAAATGATTAGACCTATCTTTTTGTGTATGCGGTTAACTGACATGCTCAAAACCAATCCTTATGCTAAGTACATGAAAGATATTATTAAAAATAAAAGAAAGATACCGGAAGCTGAAATTTCAACCATGCTTGCTAATTATACTTTTAAGGGTGGAATACCAAAGAAACTTGGAGATCCAGGAGTACCCACTATACCATGCTCTATTAAAAGAAACTATGTTAAAACTGCTTTATGTGATCTTGGAGCCGGTGTTAGTGTTATGCCTCTCTCTTTATATCGTAGACTTGATTTGAATAAGTTGACACCTACTGAAATATCTTTGCAAATGGCTAATAAATCAACTGCTATACCTGTCGGTATTTGTGAGGATGTGCCCGTTGTAGTTGCAGACGTTACTATTTTAACGGACATTGTTATTCTTGATATTCCCGAGGACGATAGTATGTCTATTATTCTTGGAAGACCCTTTTTGAATACTGCAAGGGCTGTTATTGATTGCACTAAAGGCAATGTCACTTTTCATGTTAATGGTAATGAGCATACGGTACACTTTCCAAGGAAACAACCTCAAGTTTATAGTATCAACTCTATTGGAAAAATGCCATCAATTATATTTGGAGGATTTGAATTTCCTCTTCCTAGTGTCAAGAAGAAATATGATATTCTTATTATTGGGGATGTGCATATCCCCGTTGAGGTAACATAGTGTTATTCGAAATTTCTCCGGTTCCATGTTATTCGGAATGAGTTCGTTAACAAGACTTGATCAACCTTGTTAGTGGATTCCTTTTGATGATCATGAGATGGATGAAACTAGAAGGCACAACCTTTTGTACCCCACTTTTACTTTCTGTTATTTATATTAAATAAAATAAAAATAAATACTTTTCTATCTGTTATATGATTATCCGTTCATTATAAAAATACCTTGAAAATAAAAGTTCTCCAAATGCCCTGAAATTTAAATATGATTTTTTTCTGGAATATTTGAGAATATTTGGCACCGAGAACACAACAGAGGGGGTCAACCACCTGCCCACGAGGGTGGAGGGCGTGCCCTACCCCCCTGGGCGCGCCCCCTGCCTCGTGGGCCCACGGTGGCCCTCCTCCACTTATCCTTTCACCCATACACTCCTTCTTCCTCCCCAAACATGAATATCCAGCTCAAGCACGAGTTCTAGCTCACTTTGCTGCCATTTTCGATCTCCTTGCTCAAAGCACCTCTCATAAAACTGCTTGGGGAGATTGTTCCTTGGTATGTGACTCCTCCATTGGTCCAATTAGTTTTTGTTCTAGTGCTTTATTCAGTGCAAATTTTTGCTGCTTAGGTGACCCTGTTCTTGAGCTTGCATGTCAAATTTATATGGTTCCAAGTAGTTTTGATGCATGATATAGGCTGTAGGCACTTGTAGGAGTAGTTGCTATCAATATTATTGAGTTTGGTTTACTTTTATTTTTGAAGTTACTAAAATTTTCAGAATTTTTCAGAAAATGATGAGGAGACTTTTGAGGGGCTCATCGAGCCAAAGCTCGAAGGAAAAGGCACCAAAGCCTAAGTATAATCTGCCTCGCACCGCGGAGGTTCGGGCGTGTGAATGGCCTTCCGATGATTTCTTGAGAGCAGCCGGTATTTATGAAGATTTTCATGAATTGGCTAAGAATGCAGGCCTCACCGCTTTCCTCCACGACCAATGCGATCAGTATCTCTTACTCACAAATACCTTTGTGAAAAACTTTCATTTCCATTCTAGAAGCTCACCACCTATGGTGGAGTTTCATTTATATGATGAGCATAAGGAGATGTCACTCTATGATTTTTGTTGGGTTTGTTTAGTCCCTTTTGAGGGAAAGATAGAAGAATCACATCGCGATGATGTGGAGGGTTTTATTGATACTATCACTATAGGGGAAACAAGGAAGGTTTTCGATGCACGAATCACTAGCATACATTTTCCTTTTTTACGTTGTTTTGCATTATTTGCTAGTAGTTGCTTAATTGGTCGCGGAAACTGTGGAAACCTTAGTATCCCTGATATTATTATTTTGCTCCACGGTTTATATGGTGATAACTCTATTAGTATGGGCGGCATTATTGCCAAACAGTTAAGTCTGAACTGTACAAAGGGGCCCATCTTTGGAGGCATCTATGATTCACGCCTAGCTGCACATTTTAACATACCTATTAGGCATTATGAGAAGGAAGAAAAAGTGCTGCCTCGTGTTTATCTAGATTATATAAGTATGGTGGCACATGATTTTATTGTTAAGAATAGGGAAGGCGAGCTTAAATATTAATTGTTCTTTAATAAACATCATCTTGAGACTATTACCCTGCCTGCTCCTTTGTTTGATTTATCTGTAGGCACGTACCTTGTTCCGTTGAAGACTATTCACGCCTACCGGAACCCTACACCAGCCGTGGAGCCAGAGCCGGAAACACAAGTTGATCCTTCACGACAGTCTAATTACCAGTGGGATCCGGAGATGATTGTCAGCCAGTGGCAAGCGGAGTCTTCCTCTTCTTCTTCTTAGTACGACCCCAACTATTATTATGGATATCCGCCAGGCCAGCCGTGGCCATAGACCAACTTAGGCCAAAAGCCTAAGCTTGGGGGAGTACGTATTTCCCACCGACATTACATTTATGTTCACAAACTCATTGCTAGATGTCGGTGCTCATACTTTTTCATTGTATCATCCATGCTAGTTTAATTTACTTTTTATGCTTTCTTCTTGTGTGTTTAATAAACCTTAAGAAAAAACCAAAAAATTAGTTGTAACTTTTAGTTAGTTTAATTTCCATGCTTGTAGTAGTAATTAAAAACAAAACCCAAAAATATTTCATGTTCTTCTTTTGCTTGTTGGGAGCTTTCCCGTGTAAATAGTTTTATTTCTTTTCTTTACTTTGGGGGTCGACAGGAGAAGACCATAATTAAATAGTCGAAGTGGCTCTTATATGCATTATTGTTTATCTGAAAAAAGAGCCCATATTGCCTTGTCTTCTCCTATTTATTGAATGCCTGTAGATTCCAGCTTAGTCCAATGCACGTGCACTATTATTATTATTCACATCATTCGATCGTGCAAGTGAAAGCCAATTATGACGATATATGATGGACTGGCTGAGATGAGAAAATCTGCTATGAACTCAACCTCTTTTGTTTTTGTAAATATGATTATTTCATCGTTCCTGATTCAGCCTATTGTGAATAAACATGTTTGCAGTGACAATTAGAGATCATAGTTTCTTGTGCCATACTTGATTAGTTATGAGTTATAATGGTTTACCTTGCGTGCCAACATGCTATTGAGATAGTTATGATGTGGTATGATAGGGTGGTATACTCCTATGAATGATTTAAGTGGCTTGACTTGGCGCATGTTCACGCATGTAGTTGAAACAAAATCAACATAGCCTTCACGATATTTATGTTCATGGTGGATTATATCCTACTCATGCTTTCATTCGGTGTTGATTAATTTTAATGCATGTTCATGACTGTTGTCACTCTCTAGCTGGTCGCTTCCTAGTATTTTGCTAGCCTTCACCTATACTAAGCGGGAATACTAATTGTGCACCCAACTCCATAAACCCCAAAGTTATTCCATATGAGTCCACCATACCTACCTATATGCGGTATCTACCTGTCGTTCCAAGTAAATTTGTATGTGCCAAACTCTAAACCTTCAAATAAATATCTTGTTTTGTATGCTCGAATAGCTCACATATCAACTATGGCTGTCCGTATCTTCCATGTTAGGCGGGTTATTCTCAAGAGGAGTGGACTCCACTCCTCACTCACGAGAAAGTGGCTGGTCACCGGGATGCCCAGTCCCATGCTTTATGCAAACTAAATCAAAATAATTGCAAACAAACTTCCCCTGGGACTCTTGTTAGTTGGAGGCACTAGTTGTTTCGAGCAAGCCATGGATTGATGCCTGTCGGTGGAAGGGGGAGTATAAACTTTACCATTCTGTTTGGGAACCGCCTATAATGTGTGTAGCATGGAAGATATCGCCATCTCTTGGTTGTTATGTTGACAATGAAAGTATACCGCCCAAAATATTATTCACCTCTGTTTCAAAACCGAGCTATGGCACCTCTACAAATCCCTGCTTCCCTCTGTGAAGGGCCCATCTATTTACTTTTATGCTGAGTCATCATCCTCCTATTAAAAAGCACCAGTTGGAGAGCACCGCTGTCATTTGCATTCATTATTGTTAATTAACATTGAGTATGACTTGACTAGATCTCTTTTACCATGAATTACAATGTCTAGTCAGTCCTTGGTCTTTAAAGGTGCTCTGCATTTATGTTTTGTGGTCTCAGAAAGGGCTAGGGAGATACCATCTTGTTATATCATATTATGATTGTTTTGAGAAAGTGTTGTCATCCGAGATTTATTATTATGGCTCGCTAGTTCATTATGCTATTGATATAAGTAAACTTGAGACCTATGCTTTATTGCAAATGTGGTTAGTTATAATCTTTGCTGAACACTTGAATGCTGGCTTTACATATTTACAACAACAAGAGCAAATAGAGTTTGTAAAAGTTTTTCTTTATCACTTTCAGTTTGTCAACTGAATTGCTTGAGGACAAGCAAAGGTTTAAGATTGGGGGAGTTGATACGTCTCCAATGTATCTACTTTTCCAAACACTTTTGCCCTTGTTTTGGACTCTAACTTTCATGATTTGAATGGAACTAATACGGACTGACGCTGTTTTCAGCAAAATTACCATGGTGTTATTTATCTGCAGGAACAAACATTCTCGGAATGACCTGAAACTTCACGGAGAAACTTTTCAGAAAATATGAAAAATACTTGCAAAAGATGAAGGCCAGGGGGCCCACCACCTCTTCACAAGGGTGGGGGCACGCCTGCCCCCCTAGGGCGCACCCCCTACCTGGTGGGCCACATGTTGCCTCTCCGACTACAACTCCAACTCCATATATTGAGTTTCGAGGAGAAAAAAATCAAAGAGAAGAAATCATCACGTTTTACGATACGGAGCCATCGCCAAGCCCTAAACCTCTCGGGAGGGCTGATCTGGAGTCCGTTTAGGGCTCCGGAGAGGGGAATCCGTCGCCATCGTCATCACCAACCATCCTCCATCAACAATTTCATGATGCTCACTGCCGTGCGTGAGTAATTCCATCGTAGGCTTGCTGGACGGTGATGGGTTTGATGGTATCTATCATGTAGTCGAGTTAGTTTTGTTAGGGTTTGATCCCTAGTGTCCACTATGTTCTGAGATTGATGTTGCTATGACTTTGCTATGCTAAATGCTTGTCACTAGGGCCCAAGTGCCATGATTTCAGATTTGAACCTATTATGTTTTCATCAATATATGAGTGTTCTTGATCCTATCTTGCAAGTCTATAGTCACCTATTATGTGTTATGATCGTTAACCCCGAAGTGACAATAATCGGGATACTTAACGGTGATGATCGTAGTTTGAGTATTTCATGTATTCACTATGTGTTAATGCTTTGTTCCGGTACTCTATTAAAAGGAGGCCTTAATATCCCTTAGTTTTTGTAAGGACCCCGCTGCCACGGGAGGGTAGGACAAAATATGTTATGCAAGTTTTTTTCCATAAGCACGTATGACTATATTCAGAATGCATGCCTACATTACATTGACGAACTGGAGCTAGTTCTGTGTCACCCTAGGTTATGACTGTTACATGATGAACTGCATCCAGCATAATTCTCCATCACCGATCCATTTCCTACGAGCTTTCCACATATTGTTCTTCGCTTATTTACTTTTCCATTGCTATTGCTATCATCACTACAAAAATACCAAAAACATTACTTTTACTACTGTTACCTTTTGCTACCGTTACCACTACTATCATATTACTTTGCTACTAAATACTTTGCTGCAGATACTAAGTTTCCAGGTGTGGTTGAATTGACAACTCAGCTGCTAATACTTGAGAATATTCTTTGGCTCCCCTTGTGTCAAATCGATAAATTTGGGTTGAATACTCTACCCTCGAAAACTGTTGCGATACCCTATACTTGTGGGTTATGAGTCCCTTAGCATCACGGATGTGCAGCAACCCATCACGCATCTCAATTGTCAGTGTCAAAACCGGCGGATCTCAGGTAGGGGGTCCCGAACTGTGCATCTAAGTTGGATGGTAACATGAGGCAGGGGACACGATGTTTACCCAGGTTCGGGCCCTCTTGATGGAGGTAATACCCTACGTCCTGCTTTATTGTTCTTGATGATATGAGTATTACAAGAGTTGATCTACCACGAGATCTAAGAGGCTAAACCCTAGAAGCTAGCCTATGGTATGATTGTATGTTGTCCTACGGACTAAAACCCTCCGGTTTATATAGACACCGGAGGGGGCTAGGGTTACACAAGGTCGGTTACAAAGGAGGAGATATACTTATCCGTATTCCCTAGCTTCCCTTCCACGCCAAGTAGAGTCCCATCCGGACACGGGACGAAGTCTTCAATCTCGTATCTTGATAGTCCAACAGTCCGGCCAAAGGATATAGTCCGGCTATCCGGAGAACCCCTAATCCAGGACTCCCTCAGTAGCCCCTGAACCAGGCTTTAATGACGATGAGTCCAGCACGTAGTATTGTCTTCGGCATTGCAAGGCGGGTTCTTCTTCAAATCTTGAATATCTGTTAAGTAGTGTCCGGCTCCCATAAATGTTGGACTTCTTGGCTTCTGTGCCCAATAAGGGCCATCTTCCACGTGTCGAGCGAATGCGAGGAGCCAGGGCATTTTTACATTCACCCCCTAGCAAGGTAAATAAACTATTTATTAATGGGATTGGGATTCTTAGATCCAATCCACACCATCCTCCCTCAGCGAGAATCCATCGAGCGCCCTCGGAAAAAATCCATTCCATCATGGCCGACCACCGCAACTCCTCCTCTCGCCCCCTTAGACCTAGGCCTGGTGATTGGGAGAGGTGTTCCGTCCCACACAGTCATTTAGTAGAGCTGCAGAACCAGGGATTTCTCCCTCCTGCGTATATGGTCCCCTCCGAGCCGGGCTCGCCGCCTATAATGGCGGGGAGAAAGCAGAGAGCTTCCCCAGCCCCTCTAAGGGGGAACGGGTGTGCCTTGTCCCTTACTTACTAAGGGGACTCAGATTTCAGACCCTGTTCGGCAGGGTCTTCCTGAGTTCAACGATGCCCATCTGAAGAAACGCCGAAGCTGGCGCCCACTGAGCCCCTAGGAGGAAGACAACAGAGAAGTCCTTTACCTGATGAACCAGATTAAAGCGCTGGCTCAATCAGGTTTGACAATAATCGAGGTTATGTCAATATGCATAATGCGGGGAGTGCAGCCACTTCAATATCGAGGGCACCCCCTGTGGTGTTTTAATGGGGAAGATGATGCCACCCATTGCAGGCGTAAGGGACCGGACTTCGTTGCTACTTTAGCAAAAATTCTGTCCGATTTGTTCAAGGGAGAGGAAGAGGATTTCATCTGTATCAAGCCACAGGATGGATTCTCCATGTACAACCCTCCAAGCTGGGTGAGTTATACCTTCTTATTCCCACTCTTCCCGCATTCTTCGTTGTAGGTACTCACCTTGCCATTTTACGGCAGGAACTGCGAAAAGCTGTAAGGCAGGTCAACAACCCATCTCCACAACCAGAGGACCCTGGCCGGGCCCTTGGTCCCAGACTTGAAGAGGATCCGGACATACTCGTGGAGCTGATAGACAGGAAATTCTATCAATTGAGTTGCGATGACGCCATGGTGGCCATAACAGCTGACTATCCTGGACTTCTCCCTGCGTCGCGCGTAAGAAAAACCAAAATCCCAACTCCAAAAGTAGGATCCCCTTTTAGACACTTCACCTATCGTACACATATGTTGTTTTACAGGGAAGGCATTCGGGGCGCCGTGCCGAACCCGCAGCAACTCGCCAACAAGAGGCACCGAAGCCGGGTAGGCCAAAAAGGAAGGCGGTCAGGACGGAGACGCCGACACAGAGGTATGACACAAAAACCTCGCTCTGTGGTTGTCGTCTTTCTCAAAATATAATGACGTCCATGTTTCTTCAATAGAAAAAACGCTCGCCGGACTATATCCAGAGAGGCTGCCGATCACGCCTCCACCAGTCGGGCTCCAGGGCCGGACATAGAGGCGGAAGCCAACATGGGGCAGACGCCGGATGCTCCTCCTACAGAGGATGCGGATGGACTATCCGCTACAAATTCAGAAGTGGAGAGCGCCATGAATCACAGGCGTCGCCGGGCCGTACTCCATGATGCTTGTTTCCCGCTAGAGGCATTTGATGCCTTCAATTCCGGAGACGCGTACATCCATGCAGCTCAAAATGGTCTAGCCAGAGCCACAGACCAGTATGTAAGGGATATATGGGTACGCAAACCTGACGATTATATGTATCAGTATCCCCTGAGACTTGAAACAGTTGACACAACTGATTTGAGGATCATTATTTGTGCAGGTTCTTACAGAGGAGAATTCCCAATTGTCTCAAGAGCTGGACGGGTGCAAGGCCCAGCTGGAAGCCGCTGTTGCCGCATTGAAGGAGTCCAAAAAGGGTCCCCATGGTAACACTTTTGTCTATTGCAAAGAATATGAGTACCAGGTAGTATGCGGCATGTATGCACACCTAACAATAGATGTTGCAGGTGGCCTCGGAGTGAATCCGGAGGCCATGGAGGCGGATATGGCACGTGATGATCGACAGCGAAATGCTGGCGAGCGCGTGCTGACATGACTCAGGCAGGAGAAAAATGATCTCCAAGACGCCAATATCCAGCTGGGCATGGAACTGAAGGATGTCTGAGCCTAGCTTGCGGACTCCGCGAAGGAGAATAAACGGCTTCGGCGTGGCATTTTTAGTAAGTGCTTGAACGAAGTTTTTAAAGGAGTTCGGCGAAGAAGCCTGCTAACAACGTTTTGTCTGCAGGTATGCTGACGGGTCGTCCCGCGGAGGAGATGCCCGGGTCTTCGGCTGATCTTCTACCATAGCTCTCACAACTGCACGAACAAGTTCGGCAGGTGATGCAGGGTATTGCCCAAGCCTTGTGGCCATCCGAGTCCCCGCCAAGAGGCATGGGGGAGCTTATAGAGAAGCTCAAGGGAGCGCGGTGGCGCTTCCGATTATGGAATATATCAGCCTGCCGACCAGGTGCAAGGGAGGCCTGGGCTATGGTGAAGACACGATATACCAAGGCGGACACAAACCACATAGCCGAGGTCGGACCTGTGGGGCCCGATGGGAAAGAGATCCCTGTCAGTTTAGTGTATAACCAAGTAGAATTAGCCGCAAAGTATTCCCAACAGGATTGTACGCTAGACAGCCTATTGGATGGTATAGAGGAAGAATTTAATCAGTCTTAGTGACTGTGTACTTCAAGTGACATATGTCATGTCCCTAGCCGGATTGTAAATCATTTGTCATGGCGAACCTTTTCGCTTTGACCTCTGGACCCGATAGTCCGGAGTGTATCCGAATACCCACTCGGTTATGTAAAAACCGGGGTATGCATGGAAACCAGGCGTAGGGGTCATAAGTGCTTGAACAGACAAGTATCCAACTAGCTATGTTATATTACATGGATAGTAAGAAACATCTTCCAGGGAGAATAGTTCCGTTAAGGGTTCCTTTCCCTAGGTACGCATGCCCTAATGTGCATGTCCGAACTGCAAGACGTAGGCTAAAAACATCTGGGGGCGTGTAGTAAATTAAATGAAAGTCGTCTTTTATTCACCAACCGAATATTCCCTTAAGAACGCGAGCTTTCGGCTTCACCCAGTCTGAGGTACACGTCCGGCTGACCCGGCAGTAACAATCGCAGAGGTGCTCCCCTTATGCCCTAGCCGAATTAACGGGAACGTAGGGCATAAATTCAAGAGCCAGGCAACCCAGTTTGGCCAAAACTTAAGTCATATCGATGCATATAATGGCGAAAAAGGTACATGCGGAAGAATAACACATGTGCGGGGCATAAAGCCCGGAAAGATAATTAGATTAAGCTTCTGTGTAAGAAGCCCCCAGGTATATTGAGCGCGGCTAGCGCGTCAAGATTGTGTAACCAAGACACAGGTTGAGCCCTTTAGGGCCTTGAAGAGAAAAAAGAGAAAGAATGAGAGGAAAAAACAGATGTGCGAAAAATTGATGGAGGTAAGGAGACGAACATAGAGTCCAATGCTTGGCGTAGAATCTTCGGAGTCTGGCTACGTTCCATGGGTTTGGCTCGAGTCTGTTATCCGATGCATCCCGCAGACGGTATGCTCCGCCGATCAGAACCTGGTCGATAATGAAGGGACCTTCCCATTTGGGCTTGAGCTTGTTCTTTTTCTTCTCTGGCAGGCGTAGAACTAGTTCACCAATGTTATAGGTTTTGGCCCGCACTTCTCTGCTTTGATACCATCGAGCCTGTTGCTGATAGAATGTGGAACGGGCTTTTGCCACATCGCGCTCCTCCTCCAGGGCATCCAAGCTGTCCTGCCTATCGAGCTCGGCCTCTCTTTCTTCGTACATGCACACTCGAGGTGAGTCATGAATTATGTCGCAAGGCAGCACCGCCTCAGTGTCGTACACCATAAAAAATGGTGAGTATCCGGTAGTGAGATTCGGCGTGGTCCGCAGCCCCCATAGTACGGAGTCGAGCTCCTCTACCCAATGCGTGTCTGATTCCTTTAAGGACCGCACTAATCTGGGTTTAATGCCGCTCATGATAAGACCATTCGCTCGTTCGACTTGACCATTAGTTTGCGGATGATAGACAGAAGCATAATCGAGCTTGATGCCCATGTTGCTGCACCAAAGTTTCACCTCGTCGGCTATAAAGTTCGTGCCATTGTCAGTGATGATGCTGTGGGGGACGCCATAACATTGTACAACCCCGGACATGAAGTCTATAACCGGTCCGGACTCAGCCGTTTTGATAGGTTTGGCTTCTATCCATTTGGTGAATTTATCCACCATGACTAGTAAGTATTTTTTATTATGGGTTCCCCCTTTGAGGGGTCCGACCATATCAAGCCCCCAGACCGCAACGGGCCAAGTAATGGGCATTGTTTGGAGGGCGGTAGGTGGCATGTGGCTTTGGTTTGCAAAAAGCTGGCAACCAACACAATGTTGGACCAGATGCTATGCATCTGCCCGGGCCGTCGGCCAATAAAAACCTGTATGGAAGGCCTTGCTTACAAGGGCCCGGGCTGCGGCGTGGTGGCTGCCGAGTCCGGCGTGGATTTCTGCCAAAAGCTTCCGCCCTTCCTCTTCGGAGATGCGCCTTTGAAGGACTCCAGTTGTGCTTTTCTTATAAAGCTCTCCCTCGTGGACCTTGTAGGATTTAGATCGCCGCACTATGCAGCGTGCCTCATTTTGGTCCTCGGATAGTTCCTGCCTAGTTAGGTAGGCCAAGAATGGTTCTGTCCACGGGGCGATGACGGCCATTATCACATGGGCTGAAGGTGTTATTTCGGTGGCAGAGCCTCCGATTGTGTCAGAGTGTTTGGTATCTGGGGTTGTGGCCGGGTCCGGACTATTTTTGCCGGTGTCCCCTTCCCATACCATGGATGGTTTAAATAGTCTTTCCAGGAAGATGTTCGGTGGGACAGGGTCACGTTTAGCACCGATACAGGCGAGGATGTCCGCCGCCTGGTTGTTTTCCCGAGCCACATGGTGGAATTCAAGCCCCTCGAACTGAGCTGACATTTTGATGACGGTGTTGCGATATGCCGCCATTTTCGGATCCTTGGCGTCGAAGTTTCCGTTTATTTGGGATATTGCAAGGTTCGAGTCCCCACGCACCTCTAGGCGTTGGATGCCCATGGAGATTGCCATCAGGAGACCGTGTAATAGGGCCTCATATTCGGCTGCGTTATTGGAGTCTGTGTATAGTATTTGGAGTATGTATTGCACTGTATCTCCGGTGGGGGACGTCAGAACAACGCCAGCCCCTAGACCAGCTAGCATTTTAGAGCCGTCGAAGTGCATGATCCAATTGGAGTATGCACCGTACTCTTTAGGGAGTTCGGCTTCCATCCATTCGGCGACGAAATCGACCAATACTTGCAACTTAATGGCTCGCCGTGGTTTGTATGTTATGTCGAACGGGAGGAGCTAGATGGCCCATTTGGCAATCCGGCCCGTGGCATCGTGGTTGTTTATTATGTCATTGAGTGGTACTTCGAAGACCACCATGATTGAAATCTCTTGAAAGTAGTGTCATAATTTCCGGGATGCCATGAATACCGCGTATGCTATCTTTTGATAATGTGGGTACCGTGATTTGCATGGAGTGAGGACAGTGGATACATAATATACCAGCTTTTGAAGTGGGAATTTATGTCCGTCCATCTCTCGTTCGACAACGAGCATTGCGCTTACAACTTGATGAGTTGTTGCTATATATAATAGCATTGGTTCGCCAACAGTTGGCGCGGCCAAGATTGGGTTGGTGGCCAGGATGGCTTTTATTTCTTCCAGTCCGGCCATGGATGCGCCCATCCACTCGAAGTGTTCGGTGCATCGAAGAAGGCGATAAAGGGGTAGTGCCTTTTCTCCTAATCGGGAGATAAAGCGGCTTAAAGCCGCCACAAATCCAGTTAATTTCTGGATTTGCTTGAGGTCAGTTGGGATAGCCAACTGCGACAAAGCTCGGATTTTAGCCGGATTTGCTTCGATTCCTCTACTGGAGACGATGAAGCCCAGGGGCTTTCCGGCGAGAACACCGAAAACGCATTTTTCCGGATTGAGCTTAATGTCGTATTTTCGGAGATTGGTGAACATGAGCCTCAAGTCGTCTATTAAAGAGTCGACGTGTCTGGTTTTAATGACCACATCGTCTACATATGCCTCCATAGTTTTGCCGATCTGCTTTTCCAGACATGTCTGGATCATGCGCTGATATGTTGCGCCGGCGAGTTTGAGCCTGAAGGGCATTGTGTTAAAACAGAAGGGGCCGTATGGCGTGATAAATGTTGTTGCGGCTTGATCAGACTCCGCCATCTTAATTTGGTGGTAATCGGAGTATGCGTCGAGGAAGCACAATGATTCGTGTCCTGCGGTAGCGTCAATGATTTGATCGATGCGAGGGAGTGGAAAGGGATCCTTTGGGAAAGCCTTATTAAGGTCTTTGAAGTCGACACATAGGCGCCAGGATTTGTCCTTCTTTGGTACCATCACCAGGTTTGCTAGCCAGTCCGAATGTTTTATTTCTCTAATAAATCCGGCCTCCAGTAGCTTGGCTAGCTCTTCTCCCATGGCTTGTCGCTTAGGTTCAGAGAAACACCGAAGAGTTTGCTTGACCGGCTTGAATCCTTTTAGCACATTAAGGCTATGCTCGGCCAATCTGTGTGGGATTCCTGGCATGTCCAAAGGATGCCAGGCGAATATGTCCCAATTCTCGCGTAGAAACTCCCATAGTGCGGCGTCTACAGCGGGGTTTAACTGTGTCCCTATGGATGTTGTTTTTGTGGGGTCCATTGGATGGACTTGGAATTTGACTATTTCATCCGCTGGTTTAAAGGAGGTGGACTTGGATCTTTTTTCTAGTATCACGTCGTCCCTATCCACCATGGAGCGCAGTGCGGTTAACTCCTCTGCCACAAGGGCTTTAGATAATGTCTCGTGGGCTAGTGCGGCTGTTTTGTTCTCGGCGCGGAGTGCTATGTACAAATCACTAACTAGAGTGATGATTCCATTGGGTCCAAGCATTTTGAGCTTCATGTACCCGTAATGGGTTATGGATTGAAAAATCGTGAATGCCTCCCGCCCTAGAAGGGCGTGGTATCCGCTACTGAACGGGGCCACTTGGAATGTAATTTCTTCGGACCTGTAATTTTCCGGAGTGCCGAATACCACATCAAGTGTGATTTTCCCAGCGCAACGTTCCTCCCGACTAGGGATGATTCCTCGAAAGGTCGTACTGCTTTGCTCAATATGGTTGCTGTCTATTTCCATTTTTTGGAGAGTTTCCTCATAAATGAGGTTTAATCCGCTGCCGCCGTCCATGAGTACCTTAGTGAGCCGAAAGCCGTCCACAATTGGACCGAGGACCAAAGCGGCTGGTGCTCGGGCTTTTGGGAATTTAGGTTCGTCACTGGCGTTGAAGGTGATAGCCGTGTCGCTCCATGGATTTATTGCTGCCATGTGGCAGACTTCGGCAAGGCTATGGAGTGCTCGCTTACGTCTATTATTTGAGGAAAAGGTCTCGAAGACCGTTAATACTATATTGTTATCCGTGGGAAGGTGCTCTGAGGTATTTTGGGTGAGGAGATCCTCACCGCTTTTGGCCACCTGCCGGAGTACCCAACATGTACTAAGGCTGTGTGTTGATATGGTATCCGCTGTACTATGGATTTTGCAGGGCCCGTTAAGCCATCCCTCCAATACGGTTCCACGCCCTGTAGTGGGCTTTTGCTTCTTTGTAATTGAGTCGAGCGACTTATGAGAGTGCACCCTTTTAGTCCGGACTAGGGGTCTTGTCAGAGCCGGATTATCCCAGAATTGCGTTTGGGTTTTACAGGCACTTTCCATCGCACAGTATTTCCGTACTATGGCCGCCAAGTCAGTGAAGTGTGCTATGTCACGGCGACTTATGGCGTTGAGGACTCCCTTCTCCGTGCAATTGTTGCAAAAGAATGAAATTGCGTCTTCCTCGCGACAGTCCTTGACCTTGTTCATTACAAGGAGGAATCTGGCCCAATAGTGATGTACTGTCTCTTGGGGCGCTTGCCTAATGTGGGAAAGATCGTTTGTATCTGGGTGGGTGGGTGGATTTAAGTCCAAACCTTGACCCAATCTGTGTTCCTTGGGCAGGGGAGTTTCCGATCTTGGAAGTTCGGGCTGCGGGATGTTTCCCTGTGGGTTCGGTATGCGGCCTGATTCTGGATTCAGGGTTAGGGCGGTGTCCTCCCGTGAGCGAGTATCCGGCTCGGGGAGCTCGGGAATCCGTACATACTTCATCCTCAGGATAGAGGGAGAATCGCCGCATTGCTCCTCCACCACCGCTATCTGATGGGTGACCGGCAGAGAGTTAATCTCCCTTTGGTCGGGTTTAAGCCCGATCCGATCGTAGTATGTAGTGACTCCCAGAGCGGCGATGCGATCCAAGAGCTCGTTCAAAGAGGAGAGCTCCATTGGATCCATCTGCTCGACAAATTTCGAGCCGATGTGGAGGCTAATTTTGATGACACGAGAGGTCATCGTCGGCGCCGCAGCCGAGCGGGCGGTCATGATGAAGCCTCCTAGTCGGAGAGTTTGGCCTACAGCCAGGGCTCCCCCAGAGGTGATGTTGTCCTTGACAATGAGGCGAGCCATCCTCCTTATGATGACGACACAGTGGAACTCTCAATGAAAGCACCAATGTCGGTGTCAAAACCAGCGAATCTCGGGTAGGAGGTCCCGAACTGTGCGTCTAAGGCGGATGATAACAGGAGGCAGGTGACATGATGTTTACCCAGGTTCGGGCCCTCTTGATGGAGGTAATACCCTATGTCCTGCTTGATTGTTCTTGATGATATGAGTATTACAAGAGTTGATCTACCACGAGATCTAAGAGGCTAAACCCTAGAAGCTAGCCTATGGTATGATTGTATGTTGTCCTACGGACAAAAACCCTCCGGTTTATATAGACACCAGAGGGGGCTAGGGTTACACAAGGCTGGTTACAAAGGAGGAGATATACATATCCTTATTGCCTAGCTTTCCTTCCACGCCAAGTAGAGTCCCATCCGGACACGTGACAAAGTCTTCAATCTCGTATCTTCATAGTCCAACAGTCCGGCCAAAGGATATAGTCCGGCTGTCCGAAGACCCCCTAATCCAGGCCTCCCTCATCAATAGTTTGAGGGTGTCACTGCACCTCCGCGAGGTAAGGGTTGATGACCTTCTCAAAGAACTTGTCCTTGGGGGCACTTGGAGACGTCATGATAATCTAGATCTATCAGAAAAACAAATCGAAACAAGAGCAGAGGATATTTGCGTGATACAGGAGTCAATTCCTTCAGGAGATTATATAATGATTTTTTACCAACCAAAATACGTGTCGTGTATGAAAATGGAGTCCAGAGAGCACACGAGGTGCCCACGAGGTAAGGGGTGCACCCAGGGGGGTAGGGCACGCCCTCCACCCTCGTGGAGCCCTTGTGTCCTTCCCGGACTGCTTCTTATTTTTCTATTTTTCTAAATATTCCAAAATGGAGAAATATTGCCTTAAAACTGTTTTGGAGTCGGTTTACTTACCATACCACATACCTATCGCTTTTTGGAGTCTGAAACGTTCCGGAAAGTGTCCCTTATGTATTCCTCCGGGGTTACGGTTTCAATAACATTGGTTTCAACATTTATGGGATTACCTGAGATATAATGTTTGATTCTTTGACCGTTCACCACCTTCGGATTTGTTCCTTCGAAGTTGTTGATTTTTATGGCACCGGAACGATAGACCTCCTCGATAACGTAAGGGCCTTCCCATTTAGAGAGAAGTTTTCCTGCAAAAAATCTTAAACGAGAGTTGTATAGCAATGCATAATAACCTACATTAAACTCACGCTTTTGTATTCTTTTGTCATGCCATCTTTTAACCTTTTCTTTAAACAACTTGGAATTTTCATAGGCTTGCGTTCTCCATTCATCAAGTGAGCTAATATCAAATAACCTCTTCTCACCGGCAAGTTTGAAATCATAATTGAGCTCTTTAATAGCCCAATATGCCTTGTGTTCTAGTTCGAGAGGTAAGTGACATGCTTTTCCATAAACCATTTTATACAGAGACATACCCATATGATTTTTATATGCAGTTCTATAGGCCCATAATGCATCATCAAGTTTCTTGGACCAATTTTTTCTAGATCTATTAACAATCTGTTGCAAAATTAATTTGAGCTCTCTATTACTCAATTCTACTTGACCACTAAACCGAGGATGATAAGGAGATGCAATTCTATGATTAACATCATATTTAGCAAGCATTTGACGGAAAGCACCATGAATAAAATGTGAACCACCATCACTCATTAAATATCTAGGGACTCCAAATCTTGGAAAAATAACTTCTTTAAGCATTTTAATAGAAGTGTTATGATCAGCACTACTAGTTGGAATAGCTTCTACCCACTTAGTAACATAATCAACAGCAACTAAAATATGTGTATATCCATTAGAGGAAGGAAAGGGTCCCATATAGTCAAAGCCCCAAACTTCAAATGGTTCAATTACGAGTGAATAGTTCATAGGCATTTCTTGATGTCTACTAATATTACCAATTCTTTGACATTCATCACAAGATAAGACAAACTTACGGGCATCCTTGAAGAGAGTAGGCCAATAAAAACCAGATTGCAATACCTTATGTGCAGTTTTATCTCCAGCATGGTGTCCTCCATATGCTTCGGAGTGACACTTGCATAGGATCCATTCCTGTTCATGCTCAGGTACACAACGTCTAATAACACCATCTACTCCTTCTTTATAAAGATGTGGGTCATCCCAAAAGTAATGCCTCAAATCATAGAAGAACTTTTTCTTTTGCTGGTATGTGAAACTAGGTGGTATAAACCTAGCAACAATGTAATTAGCATAATCAGCATACCATGGAGCAGTATGAGAAGCATTTATGACATTTAGTTGCTCATCAGGAAAGCTATCATCAATAGGAAGTGGGTCATCAAGAACATTTTCTAACCTAGACAAGTTGTCTGCAACGGTGTTCTCAGCTCCCTTTCTATCAACAATATGCAAATCAAATTCTTGTAGCAAGAGAATACATCTAATAAGTCTAGGTCGACCATCTTTCTTTTCCATAAGATATTTAATAGCAGCATGATCAGTGTGAATAGTTACTTTAGAATCAACAATATAAGGTCTGAACTTACCACAAGCAAATACAACCGCTAAGAATTCTTTTTTAGTAGTAGCATAATTTCTTTGAGCATTGTCTAGGGTTTTACTAGCATATTGAATAACATTTAATTTATTATCAACTCTTTGCCCTAGAACAGCACCTAGAGCATAATCACTAGCATCACACATAATTTCAAATGGTAAATTCCAATTAGTTGGCTGAACAATAGGTGCAGAGATCAATGCTTTCTTAGGTATTTCAAATGCTTCAACACAATCATCATAAAAACAAATGGTATATCTTTTTGTAATAAATTACTCAGAGGCCGAGAATTTTTTGAGAAGTCCTTAATGAACCTCCTATAAAATCAGCATGAACAAGGAAACTTCTTATACCTTTGATGTCCTTGGGACATGGCATCTTCTCAATAGCATCAACTTTGGCTTTATCAACTTCAATACCTCTTTCAGAAACTTTATGCCCCAAGACAATACCTTCATTAACCATAAAGTGGCACTTTTCCCAATTCAAGACAAGATTAGTTTCTTCACATCTCTACAAAACTCGATCAAGGTTGCTCAAGCAATCATCAAAAGAAGATCCATAGACGGAAAAATCGTCCATGAAAACCTCACAAATCTTTTCACAAAATTCAGAGAATATAGCCATCATGCATCTTTGAAAGGTAGCAGGTGCATTACATAAACCAAAGTCATACTTCTATAAGAAAAGGTACCAAAAGGGCATGTAAAAGTAGTCTTTGATTGATCTTTGGCTGACACAGGTATTTGAGAGAAACCAGAATAACCATCTGGAAAGCAAAAATGTGTATGTTTAGATAATCTTTCTAGCATTTGATCGATAAAAGGTAAGGGGTAATGATCCTTTTTAGTAGCCTTATTTAATTTGCGGAAATAAATTACCATCCTATAACCTGTAATAATTCTTTGAGGGATCAATTCATCTTTATCATTAGGAACGACAGTAATACCTCCCTTCTTAGGGACACAATGGACAAGGCTTACCCACCGACTATCAGCAATGGGATAGATTATACCTGCCTCAAGGAGCTTTAGTATTTCCTTTCTTACCACTTCTTTCATTTTAGGATTCAGCCGGCGTTGATGATCACGAAATGGTTTAGCATCTTCTTCCAAATTAATTTTATGTTGACATAGAGTGGGACTAATAAGATCATCAAGAGTATACCCAATAGCAGCACGGTGCTTCTTCAGAGTTTTCAATAATCTCTCTTCCTCATGCTCTGAAAGGTTAGCACTAATAATAACAGGTCATATCTTTTTCTCATCAAGATAAGCATATTTAAGAGTATCAGGTAACGGTTTAAGCTCATACACGGGATCACCCTTTGGTGGAGGAGGATCCCCTAGGATTTCAACAGGTAAATTGTTTTTCAGAATAGGTTCCTGGTTAAAGAATACTTCACCTAATTCCCTTCTTTCAATCATAAACATGTCATTTTCATGGTCTAGCAAATATTGTTCTAAAGGATCACTAGGAGGTACGGCAATAGAAGAAAGACCAATAATTTCATCCTTACTAGGTAATTCTTCTTCACGGTGTTGTCTACTAAATTTAGAGAAATTAAACTCATGAGTCATATCATCTAAACAGAAAGTAACAACATCCCTTTTGCAATCTATGGTAGCATTAACAGTGTTCAGGAAGGGTCTACCAAATATAATGGGACAAAAGCTATCTTGTGGGGAACCAAGGATAAGAAAATCAGCAGGATATTTAGTTTTCCCACACAAGACTTCAACATCTCTAACAATTTCTATTTGTGAAATAGTATCTCTATTGGCAAGTTTAATTGTGACATCAATATCTTCTATCCCAGCAGGTGCAATATCATGCATAATTTCTTTGTATAAGGAATGAGGTATTGCGCTAGCACTAGCACCCATATCACATAAGCCATGATAACAATGATCTCCTATTTTAACAGAAATAACAGGCATGCCTACCATAGGTCTAGGTTTATCTTTAGCACAGGGTTTAGCAATTCTAGCAGTTTCATCACAGAAATAAATAACATGCCTATCAATATTATCAGACAAGAGATCTTTAACAATAGCAATATTAGGTTCAACTTTAACTTGCTCAGGAGGTGTATATGTTTTAATATTGCTTTTATGAACTACTATTGAAGCCTTAGCATGATCCTTTATCCTAATAGGGAAAGGTGGTTTCTCAACATAAGAAGTAGGAACAATAGGATCATTATAAGTGACAATATTTTCTTCAACTTTAATAGGTGCGGCTACTTTTACTTCTATGGGAGGACGATATTTAGACCACTTCTCCTTGGGGAGATCAACATAAGTAGCAAAAGATTCACAGAAAGAAGCTACTATCTCAGGGTCAAGTCCATATTTAGTGCTAAATTTACGGCAAACACCGGTATCAATAAAAGATTTAACACAATCAAAACTAGGTGTCATACCTGACTCCTTACCTTTGTCGAGGTCCCAATCTTCAGAGTTGCATTTAATTCTTTCCAATAAATCACATTTGAATTCAATAGTCTTCATCATAAAAGAGCCAGCACAAGAAGTATCAAGCATGGTGCGATTGTTATCAGAAAGCCGACCATAAAATTTTTGAATAATCATTTCTCTTGAGCGCTCATGATTGGGGCATGAATATAACATTGATTTAAGCCTCCCCCAAGCTTGAGCGATGCTTTCTCCCTCGTGAGGCCAAAAATTATATATGTAATTCCGATCACGATGAACAAGATGCATAGGATAAAACTTCTGATGAAATTCCAATTTCAATCGTTTGTAATTCCAAGACCCCATATCATCACATAGCCTATACCATGTCGATGCGTCTCCCTTCAAAGATAAAGGGAAGACCTTCTTCTTAACAACATCTCCGGGTACACCTGCAAGCTTAAATAATCCACAAACTTCATCCACATATATTAGATGCTCATCAGGATGTTTTGTTCCATCTCCTAAAAAAGGATTAGCTAGTAGTTTTTCTATCATACCCAAAGGAATTTCAAAGCAGACATTTTCATTTTCATTTTCATTTTCAGTAGGTTGAGTAGGTTGAGGAGCAACTCTTTGCTCTACTGGTTGGGGTGAAGATACCCCGAACAAGCCCCTCAGAGGATTACTTTCCATAGTAACAAGTCACAGTAAATTTCAGCACACTATATAAAATTTTCCTTACCAAATTCCACCTACCAAAGGCGCTTCACTCCCCGGCAACGACGCCAGAAAAGAGTCTTGATGACCCACAAGTATAGGGGATCTATCACAGTCCTTTTGATAAGTAAGAGTGTCGAACCCAACGAGGAGCAGAAGGAAATGATAAGCGGTTTCCAGCAAGGTATTCTCTGCAAGTACTGAAATAAGTGGTAACAGATAGTTTTGTGATAGGATAATTTGTAGCGAGCAACAAGTAACAAAAGTAAATAAAGTGCAGCAAGGTGGCCCAATCCTTTTTGTAGCAAAGGACAAGCCTGGACAAACTCTTATATAGAGAAAAGCGCTCCCGAGGACACATGGGAATATCGTTAAGCTAGTTTTCATCACGTTCATACGATTCGCGTTCGGTACTTTGATAATTTGGTATGTGGCTGGATTGGTGCTTGGGTACCGCCCTTACTTGGACAAGCATCCCACTTATGATTAACCTCTATTGCAAGCATCCGCAACTACAATAAAAGTATTAAGGTAAACCTAACCATAGCATGAAACATATGGATCCAAATCAGCCCCTTATGAAGCAACACATAAACTAGGGTTTAAGCTTCTGTCACTCTAGCAACCCATCATCTACTTATTACTTCCCAATGCCTTCCTCTAGGCCCAAATAATGGTGAAGTGTCATGTAGTCGATGTTCACATAACACCACTAGAGGAGAGACAACATACATCTAATCAAAATATCGAACGAATACCAAATTCACATGAGTACTAATAGCAAGACTTCTCCCATGTCCTCGGGAACAAAAGTAACTACTCACAAAGCATAAACATGTTCATAATCAGAGAGGTATTAATATGCATATAGGATCTGAACATATGATCTTCCACCAATTAAACCAACTAGCATCAACTACAAGGAGTAATTAACACTACTAGCAACCTACTAGCACCAATCCCGGACTAGGAGACAAGAATTGGATACAAGAGATGAACTAGGGTTTTGAGAGGAGATGGTGCTGATGAAGATGTTGATGGAGATTGCCCTCTCCCGATGAGAGGAGCGTTGGTGATGACGATGGCGATGATTTCCCCCTCCGAGAGGGAAGTTTCGCCGGCAGAACAGCTCCGCCAGAGCCCTAGATTGGTTCTGCCAAGGTTCCGCCTCGTGGCGGCGGAGTTTCGTCCGAGAAGATGGCTTATGATTTTTTTCCCATCGAAAGACTTCATATAGCAGAAGATGGCCACCGGGGGGCCACCAGGGGGCCCACGAGGTAGGGGGTGCGCCCGGGGGGTAGGGCGCGCCCCCACCCTCATGGGCAGGGTGTGCCCCCCTGGTGAATCTCTTCCGCTGAGTATTTTTTATATATTCTGAAAACATCTTCCGTGAAGTTTCAGGATTTTTGGAGCTGTGCAGAATAGGTCTCTAATATTTGCTCCTTTTCCAGCCCAGAATCCCAGCTCCCGGCATTCTCCCCCTTTATAGAAACCTTGTAAAATAAGAGAGAATAGGCATAAGTATTGTGACATAATGTGTAATAACAGCCCATAATGCAATAAATATCGATATAAAAGCATGATGCAAAATGGACGTATCAGGTCCCCACTATCAGGTGGAGGAATCATTATTTTGCGCGTCATAAGGAGGCACTTCCTCGCTGCGGCCGTGGACCCAGCTGTTAGGCTCTCCACGTACAGTACTCTTCCGATGGAAGTCGTTTTCCTTGACCACGTTGACCATGCCGCGCCGAGAGCACCAGGGCGGTGGACGACGGCGAGGCCTATAGGAAGGGGACGACGCGGAGTCGGGGAAGACACGACAGTGGATGCCCACACAAAGAGGAGTACGAGGGTTCACTGGTTCGGCTGCGGTGTGAGGCTGCCGTCGCTGTAGGGCCTGGCCAGCGGTGGGAGTGGTAGGGGCGGTGAGTCCTCCGCGGCAGCATAGCCGGCCCTAGGAGGCAGGAGCAGGCGGCACGACCGACGCTACTTTGGGTGGCTGGAGCAAGAAGACCAGAGGTTGAAGAATCACGACGGCCGTTGGATGGACATCGTACGGTCATTGCAGCTAGAATCGTTTATATTGACTAAGTTAACAAAGGCCTTGGTACACGTCAACTTAGTAGGCCCACAGGTCAGCCTCTGAAACGGTGCGCCCCAGATGTCAGGCGGAGGAATCATTTTTGGGCGGCTGATTCTAGAATATCCGAGAATGAAGAAGAAGCATGACATCCTTTGGATGGACATCCAATGAACATTTCTGCTCGAACCGTGTGTTGACTATAAGTTGACAAATCCTTGCATACGCGTCCACTATTTTTTAGGGGACGCATCAACTTAGTAGGCCCACAAGTGTGTGGTAGAGAACTTATAGCCCATTTGCGATTTGTAAGAATGTACAACCCATTTTTGAATTCTAATGGAATTTACTACAACCCATTTAGAGTTTGTTAAAAGTACAACCCATTTTCTAGCTAGGACAACAATTAATAATTTCAACCAACCATTCAAAACAGAATTCAATAAAATTTCCCACATTTTGATGGGATCCGAAATATATTTATCCTGAAATTTCTAGTTAGATTAAATACAATTTCAATATACATTTGTATTACGTAAAAATCCAATGAAACATTGCGCGCGCAACAATTAGTGAAATTAAAATTTTCAAATTCCAAAAAGTAATATGTTATAAACTAATTATGTGTTTGGTGCATGTTTTTATAGTTATTGCCCAGTTTTTATAATTACATCCCATTTATTATTTCTTAAAGCCCATTTTCTTGTTAAGCCTAATGCATCCCTCCTAGGAAAGATTTGCAGCCCAGCAGGGCGGAGAATAACAAGTTGACCCGGATTGCGTACAATTGTCGGCCCAGTTGCATTGCTGATGTTGAAAAAAAGGCTTGTGTAGTACAGTACAACCTTACATGGCTACTCAGCCCACATTCAGCAACGCCGAAAAGGCCCAAACAAGGCGAAGAAATAATTCGGCGGGTCCCACTTGTGCGTGTGTGCGTGTGTGTGAGAGAGAGACCCATCGATCGATGCTCGTAAATATATCTTTCAGCCATATGCATTGATGATGCTCAGTAAAAACTTATATAGTTAACACAATCATATAGAACAACATAGCACACTGAAATTGCATACAAAAATTTCACGCAGGTGGCACAATCAGGGTGGAAGTAGTGGATCTCTACTGGCAGGGCTATGTTGAAACCAATGAACTCGTACATAACGGTTCATCGTCTTTATCAATGACGGGGAAATATCTTGAATGTCGTGCAAAGAAAATAGACAAACAACACAATATATAAGTTTTGCTAGAACATTAAGTTGACGTACAACCCTTTCTAAAAAAGTTCAGGTAAAAAAAATAGAACAGGTCACAATCAAATGTACTGGCACATCAGTGCTTCACACCCATAGCTCAGACTTAACTAGATTCAGTTGTTAGCTCAAATTAGAGCACATCCAGGCGGCCAGCCCTGCCTCTTCTCCCAAAGAAGCAGTGGCCTCTACCGCACGATGGACTAGGCCATGTGCTATCCATCATTCTAAGCAACATGGGGAAAGTTTGACGTTGACTCCTGTAATGGACGTCATCGACGGACCCGGGCACCAGCGGTAGCGGCAGGTTCGATTGATGGATTGACCACTTCTTTGACATGCACGAACACTCGATACAGGTACATCCCTAACGTGGTCCGTGGCGGGCTTGGTGGCGAAGAATAGTACAACCCCGGCTCCTGCACCGGTATCTCAACACCAATCACATTCGGTATGGTGGACGACTTCTTCAGCCATGCCATAACCATCAGAGCCCAGCTGTCTAGAGGAACAAACATACTTACGAGCTCACCTCCAAGGTCGTTGATAAGCTCATTCATGGACTCGCTGTTCCAAGCACATCGAGGCATGTTGTGGAAGGTAAGCTTTGTTAAAAACTCAAGCTCAGAGGGCACCGAGCCCTATCCTGGGTGCCACCGATCAAAGCTCACCAGCGGGGCATCGCAGAACAAACATCGGGAATATTCGAACACACGACTGCAGTTGAAAGTTGTCTGGAACCTGACGAAGAAATCAGCCGTTGGCGGACAGACCTCGATGAGCAAGTTACCTATTTGGATGCCATGCGCAATGCCAAGCGCTTCTACAAGGTCGTACGCAGAGACGGGAGGCCGGTCGCAGTTGATGGTTACCATCAGCAATTTGCTGGCAAACTGGTCGTCAAGCGCCGCCATGCCACTGTTGAGCGACAACACACAGCGCCCGAAGGCAGGACGGACCTCAGGATCTCCGGCTCGGAGATCCGCGTTAACCGGCGACATGATAGTTCGCTTGAGTACATGGAGTATAGGAGGGGGATTTGGGGGAACTGGGGTAGGAATCAAAATTCCAGAGGTGGGGGAGGGGCGGGGGATTGGGGATGAAAAGGTAGCATGAATTTCGAACACGCGCGAATATGCTCTCTGCGCGCAAGCGCACGAAAACACCGGTGGCGCCCACATGTTGGACTAAGAGTCCCTATTCTTTCTTTTCTTTGAGAGCCCGGCCTTTTTTTAGGATCTTTTGAGAGCTCGGCCTGAGAGTCATAATTGACCTATTTGGCATTGCGTTACTACTCGGCCCATATTCAACGACACCTCACTGGCCCAAAAAATTATACATCATCGAAAAGACACCGAGCTCAAATTATAACTTGAAAAAAAAGGACATATACTTTGAACACTAGAGAATGGTGATGCCCTTGTTTAGCCCACCAGCAGTTCGAGACAATAAACAGTTCGAAACAACGATATATACATCATTCAAACACTAACTACTGAATACTACTGAGATAAACATCAAGACATGATAGTTCATAAGAAGTCTTGCTACACCAGCAAAATGCACCCATCTGCAGTGCTCAGACTCTCATGATCCAGACGAGAATGACATTCTAAATAGAGGTAAGAGTGACATAAATGAGGATGACCAAATGATAAGGAATATGCATAACAAAAGAGAGAACTACCCATCTAGAACAAGCAGCAAAGACAACACGTCATTCGAAGAGGGGTGATCCAACACCATCATAATTTGCAGCCCCGGTTCAGCCACCAGTGATCCAGAGACACCAATACTCCACCCTTTCGACGCAACAGCCCAATTACCTATCAACCTGAAGGCTTGAACCACATCACTGCCTGTCGGACTCGACACATCCAAGGATCAAAGTTATTCCAGATGCCATTGTCATTCTCACCTTCTTTTGGCTGCAGGTTGTATCGTTGACAATCAGGGGAGTTTGCTCCCGAACTCCTAGGGCTCGCCGTGTAGACACAGTTTTCCATAGCAAACAAAATCTCTCTACTGTCAAGGTCCTTGCCAATGGTAATCTCCTGGTTAATCGGATAATTGAGTCCGAGAAACAGAGAGTGTGAACCAAGGCTGTTTACCCGCCTCCAACTCAAAAATCCCGAAGGCCCCAACAAGCTGGTATCCTGCACATAGACGTAACAGCCACTGTCCGGAAACTCACGTATTTCACGGTGCTTGCATACAGTGGGATTTTTGCAATATAACTTTTCCGGCTCATTCGTCCGAATGATCATCAGTCTTTTGCCGTCGTTTGATCGAGCGAGGAACCAGTTGTGCTTCCCTATTTTTGGCAAAGGTGGTGTGATTACATAGGACAGTAACTATAGGGACACTGCATCATATCAAAAAGGACATGCATTGTTAATGTAAGATCAACATTGTTCAAAGTATGAGTAGGATAATGCAAGAAACATCATTGATATGTCCCTGTTGGAACTGGGAGGAAAATACAGGGAAATGTATACTAGGTTCAAAAATATAGAAGTGCCATGTATGGTTATACTCATGTTATCTCACAATCGATTCTTCACAGGAAACTACCATGTCATGCATGTTATGTAATCATGTTATGTCCTCACAAACAAATTCTTCAAGGAAACTAACAGACCATGCATTGTTATATACTCATGTTCTGTGGGCAATTTTTGTGAGCATATTATTCTATCCATTGATTGCTGAAGGGCGAACATAGGTATGTACACATGGTAAGCATTACAGGATTTCACTACTTCCGAATATAGAGTTCTCCATATGCACATTTACTTCCCTAATGTATAGTTAGATGAAACCAACAGTGTGATGCATGTTTCTACATCATTAAAATGAGGAAACTAACATGGCCATGGATACACACTCATATTTAGTAGTATATAGATTACTATAAAATAAGGAGAATATCAATATCTTCCTAACCGTTTAATTATTCAGGGGTACAAATTGGTTGTAATGACACGGTCACAATCGCATGAATTAACTCATTCCAAATATAGGTGATTTAAGGCATCTCTAATACATTGCCATAGTTCTACTCAAATTCTGCTAAAACAGGGATACGTCAATCATCACAAAAAGTTCAAACAGTGTCATGGCGTCATCATTAACATCAGACGGAAACAACTTACACGCGTTGTCCCAGCAATACGTGGTGCCATCTGCTTTGTCGATCGCGTAGATGATGCCATTGTGTTCAATAGCATCACAGAAGTGTGTATCAGCTTTGACGATGATCCACTACGAGCTGAGCTGTCTCCAGCTAAAGAAGGCACCGGCGGAAAGATAGGCAAGTCCCTTATCGAACAAGGCAATTAGCTTGAAGTCTACGTAATCCGCATGTCGTGTGGGCACTTGGCAGATTACAATCTTCTTTAAAACAAGGTGCATCCAATTGACGACGTAATCTAGATGACTTGGTCCATGATGGTAAAACTCTATATCATGCAACGGAGGAAGGATAATCTCATGGGAGGTCTGTAAGTTTACGAGCACCAACTTTTTCCCGTCTTCTCTGATGACAGCCATCCAGTGGGAGTTCATGCCGACCCAGTACATACCGGCAAGAAGTTTTGGGCAATGGTGATCGGATCAAAGTCTAGGGAAATGATGTACGGCGACCCACTACATACCTGCAAAGAAGTTTCGGCTAATCGAGTTCGGATTGAAGTCAAGGGGCATCATGTACGCCTCCGTATCATGGTGAGAAAATCTCGCAAGACCAGATGGCAACAAGTAGGGTGTCTTGAAAAGCTTAGGCCTCGCTTCGATGATGGCCGTGTACACGCCCCCTGAGCATGCAGCCAGCCACATGGCACTCAAGATATCCATACACGAACAACAGAGGTCGAGGACGTCATTGCGGAGATTGCTCCAATCGCGGCTCATATGGATGTTGCGCGGTTCGCGTTCGGCCATGGTGGAGTTTGGAAGGTGGGGTTTTGGGGGGCTTGATTTATGGGGGAGAAGGCTCTCGGTGCTGGAGCGACTAGCGAGGGAATAGTGGTATTGGGGGAGGCGAGCGAGGCGATGGTACGCGGGGGCACAGTGAAATGATGAAGAGTGACCTCAGGATCTCCGGCGAGACGGAGATGGAGATGGAGGGAGAGGGAGACAAGGCGAGGCATGCTATACAGTGGCGGTGACAGTGACTGCACAATGCACAAGGTGAGGCTGACTTTGGTAACCCGGACACGCCGCCTGGACTGGTGTCACCTTGGGTGCAAGGTCTTGTCATTTCACTGTGAGGACCGGATGAATAATAGTATTTTGACCATCAAGTGCACCATGGTTTTACTACTACTACTACTACTACTAGTAGTAGGAGTAGTAGGAACATGAGTAGTACTCCCTCCTTTCCGGTTTATAGGGCTTATCTCAAAATTTTAGTTTTTCCATTTTATAAGGCTCAATTTGGTTGTTCCTCATCACAAGTTCGGATTCCAAGGTGCATTAAATAATTACATGCAAGTATTAAGAGAAAATTGACCAATGCATGTACTTTATGCATGCATGCATTGCAATTAATACATTGGTAAACATAAACTTTTTAGAAAAACAAGAGCATTAATTGGGTGCTTTTACAAATTATGAAAAATATTTCACCACTCACCATCTACATGCCGTACAGGGACACATGTAGCGATGCTCAGAAAAAAGGGGACACATGTAGTGCTAGAATGATGGGCACATACAGGGACATGCCCCAATCCTCAGTCTACCCGCGTAGCCTTTCCGTTTAGTCTACCTAGCCGTCTAATCAACTGCCTACATGCCACTTCTCCCATTTACTTCTCCATCGGGAACCGATTTTCCTCGGCTTCTTCACTACTCCTTCATCTTCATTTGCATCCAAACCACACTGCATTCACATTGATTTAACCACTTCACATCCTCCTGGAGTAATTTTGAAGCCCCTATAAATAATCATCTTCTTCAGTTAGACTAGCCATCTAATCCTAATTCTCCAAACAATAGCCCTCCGGTCCAGTGGTTCCAAATGGCAAAAGAGATCGAGATGTAGGCTTTTAGCATCCAACATGTCCTCGTTGAAGGCTCGTTGAGCATAGTTGCCACAGTCACCGACCACCCAAGGGTTGTTCGGAAGTGGATCAACAATGTATCCAAGTCCCTCCAAAAGGTGGAGATGAAGGTCATCGGTCTCGACGCAGAGTACACGGAGCGTGCCACTGGGAAGATCCAATGCGCTGCCGTCCTTCAGCTGTGCCTGGAAGATGATGTTTTGGTGTACCACATCATACACGCACCCTCCATACCAGGTGAGCTTCATGATTTCTTGTCTCGGGAGGACATATACTTCTATGGGGTAACCATCGCAAGGGACAAACAGAAGTTGGAGCCATACAACCTTGATTTGAAAAGCATCGCTGATGTACAAACCAAAATAAAGATTCTTGTAGAAGATTGTGATAAACCGACACCATCCCTGTTCGGCGTAGCAAATTTTGTGCTCAGAACAAATCTTCAGAAGGGTGATGAGACGCTGGCATTAAGGTCGTCTGGATGGGAGAATTATTCCTTGACGTACGAGTGGATTGAAATGCTGCCTCGATGCCCGTGTGAGTTTCGAGATAGCTGCAAGGTCCAGAGAGCTTGTTGCGGAGCCGTCTCCCATAGAAAATGAGAACAGCAAGAAGAAGAAGAAGAAGAAGAAGAAGAAGAAGAAGAAGAAGAAGAAGAAGAAGAAGAAGAAGAAGAAGAAGAAGAAGAAGAAGAAGAAGAAGAAGAAGAAGAAGAAGAAGAAGAAGAAGAAGAAGAAGAAGAAGAAGAAGAAGAAGAAGAAGAAGAAGAAGAAGAAGAAGAAGAAGAAGAAGCTGCACCAGCAGCAGGGCATTATGGATGGATGAACTATTTCCTCTCTTGTAAAAAAATATTCCCTCTGTGTATATTGAAATAGATGGACTATTTCGATGGTGTGCATGTCTTTGCAACAAGTAGTAGCGTGGGTCCGCTTGACTATACGGAACTATTTATCCCCCTAGATTTTTCTACTACTACTTCTTCCAGTGATCGGTATGCAATGCATGTGTCCGTAGACATGACAGCTTGTCCATGGAAGTTCAACTACATCGACCATCACATTCCATCCACTGCCACTCGCGATTCCCACGACGCCGCTCCAACCCACGGCGCCACGTCCCCCGACATGCACCTCACCCCTCTCGGCCGCACCGCCCCTCTGCCTTTGTGTGCTTGACATGTGGGCCACCTGAAATGCGGCGAGCATCAAGTTTCTACCACAGCCACACATGATTCCCACGATGCCGCTCGAACCCATGACACCACACGTCCCCGACCTGTGGCTCACCCCTTTCGGCCCCACTGCTCCTCTGCCTTCGAGAGCATTACATGTCGACCAGCCACCTATCGGGTCCACATGTTATTGACTCAAAGGCAGGTGTAGTAAGGCGCAGAAGCTCAGTCTCGAGGGCCACGAGAGGGAAATGTAACTCCTACACCAGGCCTTGTGGTGCTACCGCTACACGAACTCGTACCAAACTCGAGATTTGTTTCTTTACTATACATGCACGCAACGATTTAATGGACATTGTAATCTCAACATGTCATGGGGAGCTCTAAATTTGAATTTGAAACTTATAAAATGAAAAACTCTGGTTTCGTTATTAATAATGGAACCAGGGGGGGCATTGACCCTCCTATTATTCTAAAAAAATGAAAACAAATAAACTGGGAGAGAGCGAGTATACCATAGGATGTGTCCCATACAAAACAAGTCCCCTTGTTTGTCACCGCGAAGATGCGGTTAGAAAGGAGCACAACGTCTTCATACTTGTACGGCAACCAATCAGCCGCAGACAGCATGGTCCACCTTTGACCGCCATGTGCAAGGTTCGTGCTATCTTCTTCAATCTCACCGTGGTTCCATCGTACCAATTCAGGCGGTGGCCCATTGCATGGCTGATCCCAATGTTGGACAAAGGTTCTATTGGAATGGTGTCACCATTGTAAATGTTGTGCAAATTGATGTTGATACCCTCCCGTACATATGCAAGCCAATCTCCACTCGAGCCGAGCCTAACCTGTGAAACAGTGGCCAGGGGGAGAATTAGGAAATGGACATGGAAGTAGTCTTTAGAATGCATTTACTACATGATAAAACTCAGCTTACCTGCTCATCAGAAAAAATCCGGGTGCCCCTCAACGTCGGCATCTCAAGGGGCATCAACTTGCAACTACGGCCATGCCGTGCTAGAGAAACCCCCAAGGAAACATCCTCGTGCGTTGCACGGAACATCAAGATGCATTTGTATGAGTAGTTTATCTTGTGAGAGAGAAGGATGAACAAGGGAAGGCCTTATTTGCAAATGTGGAGAGGGGTGTGCCAAACTACGGCCACGCCGCGCTGAAAAAAATGAGTTTGGGTCGGTGGCACACCCTGCGGCAAGATGCCCGTGTGGGCTTCTATAACTAGCAAGATGCCCGTGCGTTGCAGGGAACATCAAGATGCATTTTTTTACAAAACACCTGTTGTGTTCGACCCTTGCAGGAGTAATCCCGTGTGCAAAAACTAATGATATCTCGAGAATTTTATCGGGAAAATGGTACCTTTGGAACAAGTTTTCTCTACTACTGCTCCTTGCAGTGAGCGGTATGCAATGCATGTGTCAGCAGACATGACAGCTTGTCCATGGAAGTTGAACCACGACGATCATCATGTTTAACTGTTTCTACCACTGCTACAGCCACACGCGATTCCCACGACGTCGTTCCAACCCACGGCACGACGTCCCCCGATGTGCACCTCATCCCTCTCGGACCCACCGCTCCTCTGCCTTTGTGTGCATGACATGCGGGCTAGCTGAATTGCGGCGACCATCAACTTTCTGCCACAGCCACACCCGATTGGATGCGGTTTGCCTACTCCGATCCATACTCCCGCACCATCGAATTTTCATCCAGCGGCCGTGACACATTTCATCCTGGGCATCAATCCTCAGCTAGAGTACTTCTGTACTACAGGTAGTACCCGCCGGTGTGGGGCCGGCCCCGGTGTGGTCATCTATGCCTCGTAACCCCTCGACGCCCAGCTGTGGCACCCTCGCCACGACCATGCCACCACCGGTTGGTTCATCACGATCGAGTGAGTCACGAACCACGCCACCACCGTGAGAATGACATGTGGGCCAGCCGCATTTAAGGTCCGCATGTCATTGACTCATAGGCCAGTGCATTAAGCCACTGAAGCTCGGTCCCGTGGGCCCCGAGAGGGAAATGTAACTCCTGCGGCAGGCCTTGTGGTGCTCCCGCAGTACGAGCTCGTGCCAAACCCAGAATTTGTTTCTTACTGCTACCAACTACTCCCTACGTTCCTAAATATAAGTCTTTCTAGACATTTTGAATGGCTACCACATACGGATGTATGTAGACACATTTTAGAGTGTAGATTCACTCATTTTGTTCCGTATATAGTCACTTGTTAAAATATCTAGAAAGACAAATACTTAGGAATGGAGGGAGTAGTAAGGTGCACATGCATTGCATGCATGAGATTTGGTAACCAAATTATGAATGAATAACACACTATAGCATGTAAGCTTTGAGTCATATATGCATGATGTAGATGTTCGCTTAATTCTTATAGTTCATCTAGTTCAATATCAATTAGTTTTATAAAAAAACTATTTTAAGATTCATGGAATTGTGCATTGTAAATCATAAAGTAAAAAATAAATAGTGACAATTCATTTTGAAAAAGAAGTTTGTGCAATTAATATATCATTAGTTTTCACACATGGGATTACTCCTACATGGGTCAATCACAACAAGTGTTTTGTAAAAAATGCATCTTGATGTTCCGTGCAATGCGCGGGCATCTTGCTAGTCTCTACTCTTATAAAAAACCGAGTTGGTGATGATGGTGTGCCTACAATCCTGCAATATGGACCGTTCGATCTATATCTGACAGATAGAAAGCAAACTATGACAATTTTGCAAAAAGATACCCGCACCCTTCTCCACATTTGCAGATAAGGACTTCCCTCGTTCATCTTCGTCTCCCACGAGATAAATAGCTCGTATAAATGCATCTTGAAGTTCCATGCAACGCATGGGCCTCTTGCTAGTTATTATTATCTCTACTCTTATAAAAAGCAGAGTAGGTGATGATGGTGTGCCTGCCATCCTGCAATATAGGCCATCTAATCTATATCTGACGGATAGGAAGGAAACTATGACAATTGACCCGCACTCCTCCACATTTGCAGATAAGGCCTTCCCTCGTTCATCCTTTTCTTCCAGAAGATAAACTACTCATACAAATGCATCTTGATGTTCCGTGCAATGCATGGGCATCTTGATAGTTATTATTATATATCTAAAACGGAGTTGGTGATGATGGTGTGCCTGACATCCTGCAATATAGGTCGTCCAATTTATATCTGACGGATAGGAAGGAAACTATTGCAATTTTGCAAAAAGGTACCCACACAACTCTCCACATTTGCAAATAAGGCCTTCCCTCATTCATCTGTTTCTCTCACAAGATAAACTACTCATAGAAATGCATCTTGATGTTCCATGCAACGCATGGGCATCTTTCTAGTAGGGGTATAGATGTGCCGGCCCGTGCGTTGCAATGGATCCAAAGTATACCTATTTAGTGGAGTGCACTCTAAACACATTATCTATTAATTTTTCTCTAACCTTTCGTAGCCATGCAACGGAGCCACAAAAGCTTGATGGGTGCCCCCACATCATATTATTCATACTACGTTGACAGAAAAAAGATAAATCACCCAAAACAAGATCTTCACATTTTTTGTTCCTACGATGATGTGTCGTGCACGTACCTAGTTGTATAGTGGTAGTACTAATTGTAGTACAAACTCCATACTAGTAGGAGTAGTAGGACGGAATGCACCTACTCTATCAACGAGCCCCATCAGACACCAAATTTCTTGGCTTCCGTGCTACAGCTAGATTTTCCCCTCGTTTCTGTTTTCCAACCCGGCGGCGGGCGGGGTGCGGTTTGCCAATAGTCGGTTTGCTCAACGGCGGTCCCACATGAAAGCGAAAATGCTAGGCAACACGCCTTCCCTAGCTATGTGGCGTGCCATACGGGCCGTGAAGTACTCCCGATTCCCGGGCATGTGGGGGTGTGACGCGAACGCGGCATGCCTTTTCCTTTTACTAGCAATGTGCCCGTGTGTTGCGATGGATCCAAAGTGTAGAATAGTAGTACTTATTCACAAACATGAAAGAAATCACTCTTGTTTTGATATACTGCTAATATATTTACTTTTCACTCAAAATATATTTCTCAGGCTGTTTTGATGAGGTGAGGGAGGGATGTGGTTGCTTTCAAGATAATAATGGGTTTTCTGCAAATTGGAGCAGAGAAGTGGGCTATTGTTTCAAAAATTCCACAACTTACCTCAGAGCCGTTAGATGTAGATCTAATGGTCAGAAACAACGGATGGCAGACACGCTGTCAGGACCCCGACTCGATGTCACATCGATCTAGCCTGTAACACCTCATATCACTTTGCGGCCTCACGCACGGTATCCCCACGGGTGTCGTCTTACCTTTTCCCGGGACCGTTTGCGCCTTTTGGCTCACGTATATGATAGTGTCGCTAGCATCCATATGATAAGGAGCCCGGGCTGACATGACTAGTCGTAAACCCAAAGTGGCACAGACTTACAGGGACAGGCATCCATGACCCAGCTTCGAACGTGTCGGTCATCAGCAAGTGGGTCCGGGCTGTAGCACTGGGCTAGCAGGACTCCGGTAAACTGGGCTGTAGCGGGCTAACAGGACTCCGGTACTCAAAGCGTGACATTTCCCCGAAGGGACAGACACAGGAACGAAGAAGGACACATGCCGGCCAGCCTAAGTGTTCCAGAGCAGTAGCAAGCTACCATGGCTCAGCGGTAACACTAGGAGACATTTCCCGGTAAGAGAGGCTACTAAAGATAAACAACTAGATAGTCAGATCCCACACATACCAAGCATTTCAAACATACACACAATATGCTCGATATGTGCAAATACAACGAAGCATCACAACATGACTCTATGACACAAGTACTTTATTTAAGGCTCAGGGAGCCATACATATCATACACACAGGTACGGGTCACACGACCCAACATACAAGTCATACAGTCATACAAGCCAACAGCGGAAGTACTTTGTCTGGGTACAGACAACTAGCAAAATAAAAGAGGCTTGGAAGCCTAACTATACTACGTGGTCCATCACAAGCTCAGGGTCACCACCTGGGTCTTTAGCCTACTCGTTGATGTCAACGTCTACATAGAACCCATCAGAAGGGGTTGCAGCGTCTTCTGTAAAAAATGTAGATTATAGCAACATGAGTACAAAGGTACTCAGCAAGACTTACATCAGATCCTACATACATGCATAGTATCAAGAAGGGTTGGTGGAGTTATTGCAGCAAGCCAGCTTTGACTCTTGGCTAGACTATCCTACGATACTCCAACTTGAAATAGTTTTGCGCACACGAGTCCACTACTCACCACTTCAATACACTACCGAGGATCCACCTCCGTCTTCCTACGGAAGAGCCATCCTCGGCACTCACACTTAGCTTGAGGCTTTTAATAGTTTCCATTTACTTGTCTATGAACTGTATAGGCAACCAAGTAGTCCTTTACCGCGGACGCGGCTATTCGAATAGATCATGTTAACCCTGCAGGGGGTACTTCTTCATACACGCTCTCACCACTTACCGTCGTTTACACGACATGTACTCGGCATCCTTCAAGCGGAAGCCCAACGTGGGTGTCGGCCACGACCTACCTAATCACCTAAGCCTCCAGTCCAGGTTTATCGCCTATTGATACCAACGCTGTCAGGACCCCGACTCGATGTCACATCGATCTAGCCGGTAACACCTCATATCACTTTGCGGCCTCACGCACGGTATCCCCACGGGTGTCGCCTTACCTTTGCCCGGGACCGTTTGCGCCTTTTGGCTCACGTATATGATAGTGTCGCTAGCATCCATATGATAAGGAGCCCGGGCTGACATGACTAGTCGTAAACCCAAAGTGGCACAGACTTACAGGGACAGGCATCCATGACCCAGCTTCGAACGTGTCGGTCATCAGCAAGTGGGTCCGGGCTGTAGCACTGGGCTAGCAGGACTCCGGTAAACCGGGCTGTAGCGGGCTAACAGGACTCCGGTACTCAATGCGTGACATTTCCCCGAAGGGACAGACACAGGAACGAAGAAGGACACATGTCGGCCAGCCTAAGTGTTCCAGAGCAGTAGCAAGCTACCATGGCTCAGCGGTAACACTAGGAGACATTTCCCGGTAAGAGAGGCTACTAAAGATAAACAACTAGATAGTCAGATCCCACACATACCAAGCATTTCAATCATACACACAATATGCTCGATATGTGCAAATACAACGAAGCATCACAACATGACTCTACGACACAAGTACTTTATTTAAGGCTCAGGGAGCCATAAATAACATACACAAAGGTACGGGTCTCACGACCCAACATACAAGTCATACAGTCATACAAACCAGCAGCGGAAGTACATTGTCTGAGTACAGACAATTAGTAAAATAAAAGAGGCTTGGAAAGCCTAACTATACTACGTGGTCCATCACAAGCTCAGGGTCACCACCTGGGTCTTTAGCCTACTCGTTGATGTCAACGTCTACATAGAACCCATCAGAAGGGGTTGCAGCGTCTTCTGTAAAAATGTAGATTATAGCAACATGAGTACAAAGGTACTCAGCAAGACTTACATCAGATCCTACATACATGCATAGTATCAAGAAGGGTTGGTGGAGTTATTGCAGCAAGCCAGCTTTGACTCTTGGCTAGGCTATCCTACGATACTTCAATTTGAAATGGTTTTGCGCACACGAGTCCACTACTCACCACTTCAATACACTACCGAGGATCCACCTCCGTCTTCCTACGGAAGAGCCATCCTCGGCACTCACACTTATCTTGAGGCTTTTAGTAGTTTCCATTTACTTGTCTATGAACTGTATAGGCAACCAAGTAGTCCTTTACCGCGGACGCGGCTATTCGAATAGATCATGTTAACCCTGCAGGGGTGTACTTCTTCATACACGCTCTCACCACTTACCGTCGCTTACACGACATGTACTCGGCAACCTTCAAGCGGAAGCCCAACGTGGGTGTCGGCCACGACCTACCTAATCACCTAAGCCTCCGGTCCAGGTTTATCGCCTATTCAGGTTCCATCCGCAGGGAGTCCGGCCGAGGTTTCCCATACGGCCCCGAACGATGTGAACAGGGTTCCCGGGATACCTAACGGGTATTCGGTACACCGTGCCACGTACCTACCGCATCACAGCCCACCCCTACGGTCAGCGCTGTCCACGGCCTCCAGTAGGCTACAAACACCAGAAACTACTTGCAACTCCTGGACGGAGAACTAGGGTGAATAAGAAGTCGAGAGGGTCCATTGGTTTCGGGCCCAATGCATGGTAGTAGCTGATTCTTAAATCACACATACAGATCTCAGTGCTTAAGGTCGGCTTCAATGAAACAACCCACCATGTACTCCTACATGGCCTCTCATCGATACCTTTACCAAATCATGTTCACCACACCACTCTCATTACCGACATAATCATTTCACTCTAGCCCATCACCCAGATGAACCAGACCTGACACGACTCTAAGCATAGCAGGCTTAGCAAGGTAGGAACAACACATACATATGGCTCAATCAACTCCTACACATGCTAGTGGGTTTCATCTAGTTACTGTGGCAATGACAGGTCATGCAGAGGAAATGGGTTCAACTACCGTAACACACAGCAGTTTGAATCGCGTTGTCTTAATGCAGTAAAAGAGAGCAGGAGCGAGAACATGGGATTGTATCGATATGATCAGATGGTTGGTTGCTTGCCTGATGGTTCGTTGCACGGATACGGTTCTTCGTTAGGGTAATCACGGTACTCCTCGGGGACAGATCCTGTCGCAAAGGACATCGATACACAAACATCACCAAACAATATGCAACAATATGATGCATGCATGAAACATGGCAATATGAGTGTGTTGGGCTAATGCAACTAAAACCAGAAGGGTTTGAACAAATTTGAATCAAGGATTCAAATTTCAAATTCAAATATGGCCTTTTAAAGTGCCTTTTCTTGTTCTGATTAAAACATCAACTTAACTTGTTTGATCATGCATGGAAATGGTACAGATGGATAGATTGGATTTTTCTGATCATTTTTCATATATAATTTGTCCAATTTGGAGTTACAGAATAAAAGTTATGAATTTTTGAAGTTTAATTAATATTCTGGAATTTCCTGATTTAATTCAACGCTGTCAGGACCCCGACTCGATGTCACATCGATCTAGCCGGTAACACTTCATATCACTTTGCGGCCTCACGCACGGTATTCCCACGGGTGTCGCCTTACCTTTGCCCGGGACCGTTTGCGCCTTTTGGCTCACGTATATGATAGTGTCGCTAGCATCCATATGATAAAGAGCCCAGGCTGACATGACTAGTTGTAAACCCAAAGTGGCACAGACTTACAGGGACAGGCATCCATGACCCAGCTTCGAACGTGTCGGTCATCAGCAAGTGGGTCCGGGCTGTAGCACTGGGCTAGCAGGACTCCGGTAAACCGGGCTGTAGCGGGCTAACAGGACTCCGGTACTCAAAGCGTGACATTTCCCCGAAGGGACAGACACAGGAACGAAGAAGGACACATGCCGGCCAGCCTAAGTGTTCCAGAGCAGTAGCAAGCTACCAGGGCTCAGCGGTAACACTAGGAGACATTTCCCGGTAAGAGAGGCTACTAAAGATAAACAACTAGATAGTCAGATCCCACACATACCAAGCATTTCAATCATACACACAATATGCTTGATATGTGCAAATACAACGAAGCATCACAACATGACTCTACGACACAAGTACTTTATTTAAGGCTCAGGGAGCCATACATAACATACACAAAGGTACGGGTCTCACGACCCAACATACAAGTCATACAGTCATACAAACCAGCAGCGGAAGTACATTGTCTGAGTACAGACAATTAGTAAAATAAAAGAGGCTTGGAAAGCCTAACTATACTACGTGGTCCATCACAAGCTCAGGGTCACCACCTGGGTCTTTAGCCTACTCGTTGATGTCAACGTCTACATAGAACCCATCAGAAGGGGTTGCAGCGTCTTCTGTAAAAATGTAGATTATAGCAACATGAGTACAAAGGTACTCAGCAAGACTTACATCAGATCCTACATACATGCATAGTATCAAGAAGGGTTGGTGGAGTTATTGCAGCAAGCCAGCTTTGACTCTTGGCTAGGCTATCCTACGATACTTCAATTTGAAATGGTTTTGGGCACACGAGTCCACTACTCACCACTTCAATACACTACCGAGGATCCACCTCCGTCTTCCTACGGAAGAGCCATCCTCGGCAGTCACACTTATCTTGAGGCTTTTAGTAGTTTCCATTTACTTGTCTATGAACTGTATAGGCAACCAAGTAGTCCTTTACCGCGGACGCGGCTATTCGAATAGATTATGATAACCCTGCAGGGGTGTACTTCTTCATACATGTTTCCACCACTTAGCGTCTGCACACGACATGTGCTCGGCAGACTTCAAGCGAAAGCCGACGTGGGTGTAGACCACGACCTACCTAAACACTTAAGCCTCTAGTCCAGGTTTATCGCCTATTCAGGTTCCATCCGCAGGGAGTCCGGCCGAGGTTTCCCATACGGCCCCGAACGATGTGAACAAGGTTCCCGAGATACCTAACGGGTATTCGGTACACCCGGCCACGTACCTACCGCATCACAGCCCACCCCTACGGTCAGCGCTGTCCACGGCCTCCAGTAGGCTACAAACACCAGAAACTACTTGCAACTCCTGGACAGAGAGCTAGGGTGAATAAGAAGTTGAGCGGGGTCATATTTCAGGGCCCAATGCATGGTAGTAGCTGTATCTTAAATCACACATACAGATCTCAGTGCTTAAGGTCGGCTTCAATGAAACAACCCACCATGTACTCCTACATGGCCTCTCATCGATACCTTTACCAAATCGTGTTCACCACACCACTCTCATTACCGACATAATCATTTCACTCTAGCCCATCACCCAGATGAACCAGACCTGACATGACTCTAAGCATAGCAGGCATAGCAAGGTAGGAACAACACATACATATGGCTCAATCAACTCCTACACATGCTAGTGGGTTTCATCTAGTTACTGTGGCAATGACAGGTCATGCAGAGGAAATGGGTTCAACTACCGTAGCACACAGCAGTTTGAAACGTGTTGTCTTAATGCAGTAAAAGAGAGCAGGAGCGAGAACATGGGATTGTATCGATATGATCAAATGGTTGGTTGCTTGCCTGATGGTTCGATGCATTGATATGGTTCTTCGTTAGGGTAATCACGGTACTCCTCGGGGGCAGAACCTGTCGCAAGGACACCGATACACAACCATCACCAAACAATGTGCAACAATATGATGCATGCATGAAACATAGCAATATGAGTGTGTTGGACTAATGCAACTAAAACCAGAAGGGTTTGAACAAATTTGAATCAAAGATTCAAATTTCAAACTCAAACATGGCCTCTTAAAGTGCTTTTCCTTGTTCTGCTTGAAACATCAATTTAACTTGTTTGATCATGCATGAAAATAGTACAGATGGATAGATTGGATTTTTCTGATCATTTTTCATATATAATTTGTCCAATTTGGAGTTACAGAATAAAAGTTATGAATTTTTGAAGTTTAAATAATATTCTGGAATTTCCTGATTTAAATTAAATTCAGAAATTATAATTACTGCGCCAGCATGACGTCAGCATGACGTCAGTGGTCAACTGCGGCTGGCTGGAGTCAAACCTGACGTGTGGGGGCCACACGTCAGTGACAGGGGGGTTTAACAGGTTTAATTTATTCCTAATTAGGGGTTAGTGGCGCTGGGGCCCACTGTCAGTGTCAGGGGGTTAACCATTTGTGGTAAGCACTAATCCTAATTAGCTACAGGGCTGGGCCCACCTGTCAGGGACTCAGGGGGGTCCTGCCGTGGTCAAAGTGGGTCAAACCCACCGGCGACGTGACGCCGGCGAGGCCCGAGACGGCGGCGCGACGCGGGATCGCGCTACAGGGCACGGGCGAGGCCGTGCTTGGGCTCGTTGGAGAGCCCTTGCTCCCGCGCGTCGAACGGTGGCCGTGGCTGGGCCTGGGGTGGACGAAGTCGACGGCAGCGAGCTCGGCTGTGGCCGCCGGAGTTCGGGTACGGTCGGAATCGGCGTTGCAGGGGGTTTGGGGAGGCGTTAGTGCGTGCTGCGTGCTCCTAGTGAGGTGTGGAGCACGATAGTGTGTTCGGTTGGGTGCTACGGTGACCATGGCCACGACGGCGACTTCGCCGGCGGCGTGGAGCTCTCGGCCAAGGTGGGGCTAAGGCCTAGAGGTTGAAAGAGACCAGGGGAGAAAGGGGAAACGACCCGGGGGCTCACCGCGGTTGCAGTGGGCGTCGAAGCGGGCTCGGAGACGCGCTGGAGACGGCGAATTCGACGGCGATGATGGTCGGAGCCCGAAGAGGGGAACGGCGACGTGGCGGCGATGCAGGGCTTCCGGAGGCCCGTGGAGCGGTGGGGAGGAAGAGGGGGTCGAGGCGAAGCTTCTGAGCTAGTCGGGGGAGCGAGGGGTGGCCGGAGATGGTTGCTATGGCGAACGGCGGCGACGGTGGTGTTCGGCCGTGAGTGAGGGAGCGAGGGAGAGGAGGGAAGAGCCGAGGGGGAGTGAGAGAGAGCAGGGGGGAGGCGTGGCGTCGTCCAGGGGCATCGAGGCGAGGAGGGGAGGGCAGGCAGGCAGGGAGAGAGGTGGCGTGGCGCGGTGGCGCGCGCGCGCGCCGGCCACACTCCCCTCCCTCTGTCGGGACGAAGACGACAGAGGAGGGAGGTGGGCTGGGCCGGCTGCTGGCTGGGCCAGCCAGCTGGCTGGGCCGCACAGTGGAGGAGCCCAGGTAAGCTTCTCCCCCTTTTATTTTTTTCTGTTTTCTAATTTCTGACATTTGTTTTGATTTAAATAATATATTAAATCATTTATTTAACTTATGCCAATTTTTGCAGGGGCTAGATATATTATTCCAGAGCTCCTTTATATATGGCATAATATTTGGACATATATTAATATATATAATTAATATATTTCCAATGCAAATATTTATGCATTAATTCCAAATGCCCAAAATAAATACCTATGAGCTCTTAAAAATATTGGTTTGATTTTTATCTCTGTCCAATATTTTCAGAGAGCAACATGAGCATTTTCTTGGACCCTTTTGGAGAAATTTTTATTTGGGTCATTTTCAAAATGATTCTGAGGGTTTCACAGATCCCCATTTCAAGTTTCTGGTGAAAGAGTAAACATGATGCAACACTCTAATGCATGGCTAACTAGGATGTGACAACTCACCCCCACTCAAAAGAATCTCGTCCCGAGATTTGGGTTCCTCTGGGATGAAGGCGGGATACTCGAGTCGAAGACGATCCTCCCTTTCCCAGGTTGCTTCATCTTCAGAATGGTGCGACCATTGAACTTTGAGAAACTTGATATTCTGGCGTCGGGTGGTACGTTCGGCCTGATCGAGGATACGAATGGGGTACTCTCGATATGTAAGATTAACTTGGAGATCAAGCGTTTCATGGTCCACTTCACGGATAGGATCCGAGAAGCAACGCCTGAGTTGAGAAACGTGGAAGACATCGTGGACTCTGGAGAGGTGCGGAGGTAGTTCCAACTGGTAGGCAACTTCTCCTCATTTGGCGAGAATGCGAAAAGGTCCAATGTAACGAGGAGCCAATTTGCCTTTGATACCGAAACGATGGGTTCCCTTCAGAGGGGTGACCTGAAGATAAGCCTTCTCGTCAACCTCAAAAGTCATAGACTTATGTTTTCGGTCATATTGACTCTTTTAACGAGATTGGGCTGTTTTCAACTTTTCACGAACGATGCGAACTTGTTCTTCTGCTTCCTGAATCATGTCCGGGCCAAAGAATTGTCTTTCCCCGGTCTCTGACCAGTTAAGGGGTGTTCGACACCGTCGTCCTTAGAGAACTTCAAAAGGGGCTTTACCCAAGCTAGATTGATAGCTGTTGTTGTAAGCGAATTCGGCAAATGGAAGGCACTTCTCCCAGTCCATTCCGAAAGAGATAACAGAGGCTCGAAGCATGTCTTCTAGAATTTGGTTGACGCGTTCCACTTGACCACTCGACTGAGGGTGGAAAGCGGTGCTAAAGGAGAGACGAGTCCCCATAGCATTTTGGAAACTTTCCCAAAATCGAGAGGTGAAAAGACTTCCTCGTTCCGAGTTAATTTCCAAAGGAATACCATGGAGAGACACTATTCGGGAGATGTACAAATCTGCCAGCTGACTAGCGGTTATACTCTCACGAACAGGTAAGAAATGGGCTACTTTGGAAAGACGATCGACCACGACGAAAATAGCATTATTCCCTCTCTTGGTCCTGGGAAAACCGGTAATGAAATCCATACCAATTTTATCCCATTTCCATTCAGGAATAGCTAAGGGTTGAAGGGTGCCAGCAGGCCGTTGGTGCTCTGCTTTTACACGACGACAGATGTCGCAATTAGCAATAAACTGAGCAATTTCTCTCTTCATCCTAGTCCACCAGAACCTCTGGCGTAGGTCCTGATACATCTTAGTACTACCGGGATGAATGGTGAGAGGAGATTCATGAGCTTCTTTAAGGATCAACTGCCGTAGATGCTGGTTCTTGGGAACCACTAGACGGTTCTCAAAGTACACAACACCATGATCATTTGTGGAGAAACAACTAGCACCTCCACTAGCAATGTTCTCTTTGATTTTAGATATTCCCTTATCTCGCCTTTGGGCAACGATGATTTGATCCGTAAGAGTAGGTTTTGCTACCAAGGTGGAAAGAAAACCTTGAGGTACAATGTGAAGGTTAAGCTTCCGAAATTCCTCATGGAGGAGCGGTTGACTTTGTTGTAACATCAGGTTGTTACAATAAGATTTACGACTTAGCGCATCAGCCATGACGTTGGCTTTCCCTGGGGTGTAGGTTATTCCTAAGTCGAAGTCTGTGATCAATTCAACCCAACGTCTCTGCCTGAGATTCAAATCCGGTTGGGTGAAAATGTACTTTAGACTTTGGTGATCAGTGAATATTTCGCAACGATTACCGAGGAGGTAATGTCGCCAGGTCTTAAGTGCATAGACTACGGCTGCAAGCTCTAGATCATGAGTAGGATAATTCTCCTCATGTGGGTGCAATTGCCGTGAAGCGTAAGCAATTACGTGTCGATCTTGCATAAGAATGCAACCTAGTCCTTGTCGCGAGGCGTCGCAGTAGATAACAAAGTCCTTGGAAAAGTCTGGCGGTACCAGTACGGGAGCAGAGGTCAGGCGTCTTTTCAGTTCCTGAAAGCTGTGCTCACATTGTGGAGTCCATTCAAACTTTTTATCTTTCTTGAGGAGTTCGGTTAGAGGTTTAGCAACTTTGGAGAAGTTCTCGACAAAGCGACGACAATAGCTCGCTAAGCCTAGAAAACTCCGAACTTGCTTGACCGATTCAGGTGGAGTCCAATTAAGGACGGCTTGAACTCGCTCAGGGTTAACAGCAATACCTTTACCAGATATTACATGACCTAGATAGGTCACTTCTGACAACCAGAATTCACATTTAGAAAATTTGGCATAAAGGCGATGCTCTCGAAGTTTCTTCAACACTAGTCTTAAATGTTCGGCATGTTCTTCCTCGTTCTTGGAGTAGATGAGTATATCATCGAGGTAAACCACGACGAATTTATCCAAATACTCCATGAAGATTGAGTTCATTAACCGAGAAAAAGTGGCTGGAGCGTTGGTTAATCCGAAGGACATGACGGTGTACTCGTATTGGCCATAATGAGTAACAAAGGCCGTTTTAGGAATGTCCCCGTTTCTGATTTTGATTTGATGGTAGCCCAACCTCAAATCCATCTTGGAGAAGACTGAGGATCCAGCGAGCTGATCATACAGGTCGTTGATCCTGGGAAGTGGATATTTGTTCTTGATTGTGACCAAATTGACAGGTCGGTAATCTACAACCATCCGGTCCGTACCATCCTTCTTCTTGACGAATAGGACGGGGCAAGCCCACGGAGATGAACTAGGGCGGATGAAACCCTTTTTCAAGGATTCATCGAGTTGTTTCTTAAGCTCGGCTAGTTCTAGTGGTGCCATCTTATAAGGTCTTCTAGCAATCGGAACGGTTCCTGGAATGAGGTTTATTACGAACTCAACATCCCTGTCAGGTGGAACACCTGGCAATTCCTCTGGAAAAACATCCGGAAAGTCACAGACTATCGGAATGTCCTCAAGGTCTGGCAAAGGGCTGGCGTTAAGAGAATATAATTGTCGCTTGGCTAATCGGGTCAAGACATTGACTATCTTCCCCGAAGGATGGGTGAGTTGAACAGTCCTAGAGAAGCAATCAATCTTGGCTTGATGAGCTGACATCCAGTCCATACCCAGAATGATGTTAATATCTGAAGATTTAAGGGCTATCAAAGATGCAAGAAAAACAAGTCTGTCGACTTGGATTTCATTTCCATAACTTACCCTAGAGGTCTGCCATCTAGAACCAGGGGTAGAAATTTCCATAGTGGATGGCATGTCGCAGAATGCAACGTTATGCAAACGAGCATAATTTTCGGATATAAAAGAATGAGAGGCTCCTGTATCGAAAAGAACAGATGCCGGGTGGCAATTAACAAGAAGCGTACCGAGAACGACGTTGGGATCCTCTTGAGCTTCTTCGGCAGAGATACAGTTGACATGGCCACGTGAAGCGGTGACCGGTTTAGCATGAAACACTTTCCCTGTCGGCTTGCCACGGCCAACAGCTTTAGCAGATTGATTGGGGTTGGTCTGGGGACACTCACGCATATAGTGACCAGATTCCCCACATTTGAAACAAGTCACGGAACTGGTACGTGGAGGAGCATTGTTAGATGGACCCCCATAGGGCTTGGTCGGTGCAGACTGTTGAACAGGGCGAGGCGCCTGGAAAGATGGCCTCGGTGTGAACCTGGGTGGCAGGGCGGTGTTGGGTACCCACACGCGGCGCTTCTGGGGACCAGCACCGGATGAGGAACCCATATCACGGCCATGCTTGCGTGTTGCGTCGTAGTCAGTCTGACCAGTTTCAGCACTGATGGCTTTGTTGACAAGTTTCTGAAAAGATGTGCAGTCATGCAGACGGAGGTCGCGGCGAAGCTCAGGACTAAGTCCCTTACGGAACCTTGCTTGCTTCTTGGCGTCAGTAGAAACTTCCTCGGTTGCATATCGTGCGAGATTACCAAACTCCCTACTGTAAACATCCACAGAAAGTCGGCCTTGGGTGAAATTGCAGAATTCCTCACGTTTACGGTCCATGAGACCCTCCGGAATGTGATGTTCATGGAAAGCCTCGCTGAACTCAGCCCAGGAAGTGACATGGCCCGCTGGGCGCATAGCTCCATAATTCTCCCACCATAGACTGGCAGGGCCTTCAAGATGATATGCAGCAAAGGTGACCTTGTCAGCCTCCGCTACCAGCGCGGAACGCAGTTTGTGAGAGATACTGCGGAGCCAGTCATCAGCGTCGAGAGGCTCGACGGAGTGGTGGAACGTGGATGGATGTAATTTGATAAAATCACTGAGTGACACCACGTTAGTCCTCTGATGGTGTGCTGTGTTCTGTTCAATACGCTCCAACAAACGGTTGGTCTCCCGCTTGTTTCTCTCAGCTTCCATCATAACCTCGGCTAGTGAAGGAGGATGAGGCAGATTTGCATCCCTGACTTCACTGCCTTCGGCCTGCTCTTGAGGAGCAGGGTTAGTGCGCGTGTTGACCATCCAAGGTAAACAAGACAATGATTTAGTCAGGATGATAAAATTCCGACATAGGGTACATAATGTAAGGAATAACTCGGAATGCAAGATGATCATCCGTATGACATGGTAGATACAGAAACTGCTTCTTTTATTCCATCGTCATACACACCATACAGGGTTTAGTACGAGACCAAACAAAGTACTATTACGGTGAAAAGAGGATTACATCTCATCGGAGGCATCCCAAGCTCCTATACATTATTTTTCTACACCTCCGGAAAGAGTACAAACTAGGTCATATCCCACGAGTCACGCGGGACGATAGACGACACAGCTAGTGCGAACTAGTGATACTACCGCTAACTCAGACCGATCCGTAGTAGTCCTCGTAGAAGTCGCCTCCATAGCCTGGAAGTTCAACATGATCATCCGGAAACAGACGGTCTCACGGAGCTTGTGGACCATAGGGGCTAGGATGAGGCCTTGGACCAACAGACGGTGGCCTGCGGGGACCGCGAGGTGGGGTGATGCCTCCTACATCACGCCAAACCATCACGTCCGGCAGAGCAGATCTCACAGGATAGAGATCGCGCATATCTGAATATCCAGTTTGCACCGCCGGTGCGAACCGAGTCAAAGTGGCCCAATGGTCAGCACGGGTATTGAAGAGCTCTAACCTCAAGGCCCGATTTTCACGGTCCTTATCCTCGAGCATCTCAGCAGTGGTGCGAGTCCGTGAATCCTCCTGAGTGGGGTCAGCATAAATAGCCTGGAGATACCCTTGTGCTCCCGGAAGTGATCCTGGCATATACCGGAAATCAGAGTCCCGAAATAACCCAGATCTGACTCGCATAATGGTCATCATAGAGTAGGCGGCGTCCTGCACAGCCATCTCAATAGTAACCCCGAGTCCATAGGAGCAGTGAAGAGGCTCGGTGGATCCAGGATAAGATGGAAATATCCTGACAGTGCAGAGATACTGGCTTTGATTAAAATCTCGGAATTGCTCTTCGACCGTGTACTCGGGATACCAGCGGTATCCAGCCTCAGTCATTACCCTGACCAACTTAGCAGTATGGCCGGGTACATCTAGGCATCGAGTCAGGCGAACCACTTGATTGAGGTCGCGAGTGGCCATCTGAAAGCACAATCATAATGCAAAGGCATTAGAATTTCTAGCAAAATTTCGGCAGCATAACAGCTGTAAATGCTCAAAAAAGGATATTGAGACATTTGACAAAGGATTTCGTGCATACTCAACATCATCATATCAAAGTTCCGAAACCATTCTAACAACACAATGTGGTAGTAGAACTGAACTAGGCTGGTAACCATCAAACTTATAAGGTACTACTGATTAGTAACTCGTGATCCTGATAGAGAGAACAGATCCTAATTCCTTATGCCCCGGTGGAAGAATGGACTGACTCAGATCAGAAAGTCATAAGGTATAAGGAGTAAAAAGAGCCTTACGTTCCAACCCACAAACAATTCCCCTACATATAACTAAAGAATTTCTAGACTCAACATCGACCGGTTTGGCTTGGAGAACCTACAGGCAGTCCGGCTCTGATACCAACGCTGTCAGGACCCCGACTCGATGTCACATCGATCTAGCCGGTAACACCTCATATCACTTTGCGGCCTCACGCACGGTATCCCCACGGGTGTCGTCTTACCTTTGCCCGGGACCGTTTGCGCCTTTTGGCTCACGTATATGATAGTGTCGCTAGCATCCATATGATAAGGAGCCCGGGCTGACATGACTAGTCGTAAACCCAAAGTGGCACAGACTTACAGGGACAGGCATCCATGACCCAGCTTCGAACGTGTCGGTCATCAGCAAGTGGGTCCGGGCTGTAGCACTGGGCTAGCAGGACTCCGGTAAACCGGGCTGTAGCGGGCTAACAGGACTCCGGTACTCAAAGCGTGACATTTCCCCGAAGGGACAGACACAGGAACGAAGAAGGACACAGGCCGGCCAGCCTAAGTGTTCCAGAGCAGTAGCAAGCTACCATGGCTCAGCGGTAACACTAGGAGACATTTCCCGGTAAGAGAGGCTACTAAAGATAAACAACTAGATAGTCAGATCCCACACATACCAAGCATTTCAATCATACACACAATATGCTCGATATGTGCAAATACAACGAAGCATCACAACATGACTCTACGACACAAGTACTTTATTTAAGGCTCAGGGAGCCATAAATAACATACACAAAGGTACGGGTCTCACGACCCAACATACAAGTCATACAGTCATACAAACCAGCAGCGGAAGTACATTGTCTGAGTACAGACAATTAGTAAAATAAAAGAGGCTTGGAAAGCCTAACTATACTACGTGGTCCATCACAAGCTCAGGGTCACCACCTGGGTCTTTAGCCTACTCGTTGATGTCAACGTCTACATAGAACCCATCAGAAGGGGTTGCAGCGTCTTCTGTAAAAATGTAGATTATAGCAACATGAGTACAAAGGTACTCAGCAAGACTTACATCAGATCCTACATACATGCATAGTATCAAGAAGGGTTGGTGGAGTTATTGCAGCAAGCCAGCTTTGACTCTTGGCTAGGCTATCCTACGATACTTCAATTTGAAATGGTTTTGCGCACACGAGTCCACTACTCACCACTTCAATACACTACCGAGGATCCACCTCCGTCTTCCTACGGAAGAGCCATCCTCGGCACTCACACTTATCTTGAGGCTTTTAGTAGTTTCCATTTACTTGTCTATGAACTGTATAGGCAACCAAGTAGTCCTTTACCGCGGATGCGGCTATTCGAATAGATTATGATAACCCTGCAGGGGTGTACTTCTTCATACATGTTTCCACCACTTAGCGTCTGCACACGACATGTGCTCGGCAGACTTCAAGCGAAAGCCGACGTGGGTGTAGACCATGACCTACCTAAACACTTAAGCCTCTAGTCCAGGTTTATCGCCTATTCAGGTTCCATCCGCAGGGAGTCCGGCCGAGGTTTCCCATACGGCCCCGAACGATGTGAACAAGGTTCCCGAGATATCTAACGGGTATTCGGTACACCCGGCCACATACCTACCGCATCACAGCCCACCCCTACGGTCAGCGCTGTCCACGGCCTCCAGTAGGCTACAAACACCAGAAACTACTTGCAACTCCTGGACAGAGAGCTAGGGTGAATAAGAAGTCGAGCGGGGTCATATTTCAGGGCCCAATGCATGGTAGTAGCTGTATCTTAAATCACACATACAGATCTCAGTGCTTAAGGTCGGCTTCAATGAAACAACCCACCATGTACTCCTACATGGCCTCTCATCGATACCTTTACCAAATCGTGTTCACCACACCACTCTCATTACCGACATAATCATTTCACTCTAGCCCATCACCCAGATGAACCAGACCTGACACGACTCTAAGCATAGCAGGCATAGCAAGGTAGGAACAACACATACATATGGCTCAATCAACTCCTACACATGCTAGTGGGTTTCATCTAGTTACTGTGGCAATGACAGGTCATGCAGAGGAAATGGGTTCAACTACCGTAGCACACAACAGTTTGAAACGTGTTGTCTTAATGCAGTAAAAGAGAGCAGGAGCGAGAACATGGGATTGTATCGATATGATCAAATGGTTGGTTGCTTGCCTGATGGTTCGATGCATTGATATGGTTCTTCGTTAGGGTAATCACGGTACTCCTCGGGGGCAGAACCTGTCGCAAGGACACCGATACACAACCATCACCAAACAATGTGCAACAATATGATGCATGCATGAAACATAGCAATATGAGTGTGTTGGACTAATGCAACTAAAACCAGAAGGGTTTGAACAAATTTGAATCAAAGATTCAAATTTCAAACTCAAACATGGCCTCTTAAAGTGCTTTTCCTTGTTCTGCTTGAAACATCAATTTAACTTGTTTGATCATGCATGAAAATAGTACAGATGGATAGATTGGATTTTTCTGATCATTTTTCATATATAATTTGTCCAATTTGGAGTTACAGAATAAAAGTTATGAATTTTTGAAGTTTAAATAATATTCTGGAATTTCCTGATTTAAATTAAATTCAGAAATTATAATTACTGCGCCAGCATGACGTCAGCATGACGTCAGTGGTCAACTGCGGTTGGCTGGAGTCAAACCTGACGTGTGGGGGCCACACGTCAGTGACAGGGGGGTTTAACAGGTTTAATTTATTCCTAATTAGGGGTTAGTGGCGCTGGGGCCCACTGTCAGTGTCAGGGGGTTAACCATTTGTGGTTAGCACTAATCCTAATTAGCTACAGGGCTGGGCCCACCTGTCAGGGACTCAGGGGGGTCCTGCCGTGGTCAAAGTGGGTCAAACCCACCGGCGACGTGACGGCGGCGCGACGCGGGATCGCGCTACAGGGCACGGGCGAGGCCGTGCTTGGGCTCGTTGGAGAGCCCTTGCTCCCGCGCGTCGAACGGTGGCCGTGGCTGGGCCTGGGGTGGCCGGAGTCGACGGCGGCGAGCTCGGCTGCGGCCGCCGGAGTTCGGGTACGGTCGGAATCGGCGTTGCAGGGGGTTTGGGGAGGCGTTAGTGCGTGCTGCGTGCTCCTAGTGAGGTGTGGAGCACGATAGTGTGCTCGGTTGGGTGCTACGGTGACCGTGGCCATGATGGCGACTTCGCCGGCGGCGTGGAGCTCTCGGCCAAGGTGGGGCTAAGGCCTAGAGGTTGAAAGAGACTAGGGGAGAAAGGGGAAACGACCCGGGGGCTCACCGCGGTTGCAGTGGGCGTCGAAGCGGGCTCGGAGACGCGCTGGAGACGGCGAATTCGACGGCGATGATGGTCGGAGCCCGAAGAGGGGAACGGCGACGTGGCGGCGATGCAGGGCTTCCGGAGGCCCGTGGAGCAGTGGGGAGGAAGAGGGGGTCGAGGCGAAGCTTCTGAGCTAGTCGGGGGAGCGAGGGGTGGCCGGAGACGGTTGCTATGGCGAACGGCGGCGACGGTGGTGTTCGGCCGTGAGTGAGGGAGCGAGGGAGAGGAGGGAAGAGCCGAGGGGGAGTGAGAGAGAGCAGGGGGGAGGCGTGGCGTCGTCCAGGGGCATCGAGGCGAGGAGGGGAGGGCAGGCAGGCAGGGAGAGAGGTGGCGTGGCGTGGTGGCGCACGCGCGCGCCGGCCACACTCCCCTCCCTCTGTCGGGACGAAGACGACAGAGGAGGGAGGTGGGCTGGGCCGGCTGCTGGCTGGGCCAGCCAGCTGGCTGGGCCGCACAGTGGAGGAGCCCAGGTAAGCTTCTCCCCCTTTTATTTTTTTTTCTGTTTTCTAATTTCTGACATTTGTTTTGATTTAAATAATATATTAAATCATTTATTTAACTTATGCCAATTTTTGCAGGGGCTAGATATATTATTCCAGAGCTCCTTTATATATGGCATAATATTTGGACATATATTAATATATATAATTAATATATTTCCAATGCAAATATTTATGCATTAATTCCAAATGCCCAAAATAAATACCTATGAGCTCTTAAAAATATTGGTTTGATTTTTATCTCTGTCCAATATTTTCAGAGAGCAACATGAGCATTTTCTTGGACCCTTTTGGAGAAATTTTTATTTGGGTCATTTTCAAAATGATTCTGAGGGTTTCACAGAT
>NC_057797.1:225089577-225097895 GCF_018294505.1 Triticum aestivum
AATATTTCGCAACGATTACCGAGGAGGTAATGTCGCCAGGTCTTAAGTGCATAGACTACGGCTGCAAGCTCTAGATCATGAGTAGGATAATTCTCCTCATGTGGGTGCAATTGCCGTGAAGCGTAAGCAATTACGTGTCGATCTTGCATAAGAATGCAACCTAGTCCTTGTCGCGAGGCGTCGCAGTAGATAACAAAGTCCTTGGAAAAGTCTGGCGGTACCAGTACGGGAGCAGAGGTCAGGCGTCTTTTCAGTTCCTGAAAGCTGTGCTCACATTGTGGAGTCCATTCGAACTTTTTATCTTTCTTGAGGAGTTCGGTTAGAGGTTTAGCAACTTTGGAGAAGTTCTCGACAAAGCGACGACAATAGCTCGCTAAGCCTAGAAAACTCCGAACTTGCTTGACCGATTCAGGTGGAGTCCAATTAAGGATGGCTTGAACTCGCTCAGGGTTAACAGCAATACCTTTACCAGATATTACATGACCTAGATAGGTCACTTCTGACAACCAGAATTCACATTTAGAAAATTTGGCATAAAGGCGATGCTCTCGAAGTTTCTTCAACACTAGTCTTAAATGTTCGGCATGTTCTTCCTCGTTCTTGGAGTAGATGAGTATATCATCGAGGTAAACCACGACGAATTTATCCAAATACTCCATGAAGATTGAGTTCATTAACCGAGAAAAAGTGGCTGGAGCGTTGGTTAATCCGAAGGACATGACGGTGTACTCGTATTGGCCATAACGAGTAACAAAGGCCGTTTTAGGAATGTCCCCGTTTCTGATTTTGATTTGATGGTAGCCCAACCTCAAATCCATCTTGGAGAAGACTGAGGATCCAGCGAGCTGATCATACAGGTCGTTGATCCTGGGAAGCGGATATTTGTTCTTGATTGTGACCAAATTGACAGGTCGGTAATCTACAACCATCCGGTCCGTACCATCCTTCTTCTTGACGAAGAGGACGGGGCAAGCCCACGGAGATGAACTAGGTCGGATGAAACCCTTTTTCAAGGACTCATCGAGTTGTTTCTTAAGCTCGGCTAGTTCTAGTGGTGCCATCTTATAAGGTCTTCTAGCAATCGGAACGGTTCCTGGAATGAGGTCTATTACGAACTCAACATCCCTGTCAGGTGGAACACCTGGCAATTCCTCTGGAAAGACATCCGGGAAGTCACGGACTACCGGAATGTCCTCAAGGTCTGGCAAAGGGCTGGCGTTAAGAGAATATAATTGTCGCTTGGCTATTCGGGTCAAGACATTGACTATCTTCCCCGAAGGATGGGTGAGTTGAACAGTCCTAGAGAAGCAATCAATTTTGGCTTGATGAGCTGACATCCAGTCCATACCCAAAATGATATTAATATCTGAAGATTTAAGGGCTATCAAAGACGCGAGAAAAACAAGTCTGTCGACTTGGATTTCATTTCCATAACTTACCCTAGAGGTCTGCCATCTAGAACCAGGGGTAGAAATTTCCATAGTGGATGGCATGTCACAGAATGCAACGTTATGCAAACGAGCATAATTTTCGGATAAAAAGAATGAGAGGCTCCTGTATCGAAAAGAACAGATGCCGGGTGGCAATTTACAAGAAGCGTACCGAGAACGACGTTGGGATCCTCTTGAGCTTCTTCGGCAGAGATACAGTTGACATGGCCACGTGAAGCGGTGACCGGTTTGGCGTGGAATATTTTCCCTGTCGGCTTGCCACGGCCAACAGCTTTAGCAGATTGGTTGGGGTTGGTCTGAGGACACTCACGCATATAGTGACCAGATTCCCCACACTTGAAACAAGTCACGGAACTGGTACGTGGAGGAGCATTATTGATTGGACCCCCATAGGGCTTGGCTGGAGCAGACTGTTGAACGGGGCGAGGCGCCTGGAAAGATGGCCTCGGTGTGAACCTGGGTGGCAGGGCGGTGTTGGGTACCCACACGCGGCGCTTCTGAGGACCAGCACCGGATGAGGAACCCATATCACGGCCATGCTTGCGTGTTGCGTCGTAGTCAGTCTGACCAGTTTCAGCACTGATGGCTTTGTTGACAAGTTTCTGAAAAGATGTGCACTCATGCAGACGGAGGTCGCGGCGAAGCTCAGGACTAAGTCCCTTACGGAACCTTGCTTGCTTCTTGGCGTCAGTAGAAACTTCCTCGGTTGCATATCGTGCGAGATTACCAAACTCCCTACTGTAAACATCCACAGAAAGTCGGCCTTGGGTGAAATTGCAGAATTCCTCACGTTTACGGTCCATGAGACCCTCCGGAATGTGATGTTCACGGAAAGCCTCGCTGAACTCAGCCCAGGAAGTGACATGGCCCGCTGGGCGCATAGCTCCATAATTCTCCCACCATAGACTGGCGGGGCCTTCAAGATGATATGCAGCAAAGGTGACCTTGTCAGCCTCCGCTACCAGCGCGGAACGCAGTTTGTGAGAGATACTGCGAAGCCAGTCATCAGCGTCGAGAGGCTCGACGGAGTGGTGGAACGTGGATGGATGTAATTTGATAAAATCACTGAGTGACACCACGTTAGTCCTCTGATGGTGTGTTGTGTTCTGTTCAATACGCTCCAACAAACGGTTGGTCTCCCGCTTGTTTCTCTCAGCTTCCATCATAACCTCGGCTAGTGAAGGAGGATGAGGCAGATTTGCATCCCTGACTTCACTGCCTTCGGCCTGCTCTTGAGGAGCAGGGTTAGTGCGCGTGTTGACCATCCTAGGTAAACAAGACAATGATTTAGTCAGGATGATAAAATTCCGACATAGAGTACATAATGTAAGGAATAACTCGGAATGCAAGATGATCATCCGTATGACATGGTAGATACAGAAACTGCTTCTTTTATTCCATCATCATACACACCATACAGGGTTTAGTACAAGACCAAACAAAGTACTATTACGGTGAAAAGAGGATTACATCTCATCGAAGGCATCCCAAGCTCCTATACATTATTTTTCTACACCTCCGGAAAGAGTACAAACTAGGTCATATCCCACGAGTCACGCAGGACGATAGACGACACAGCTAGTGCGAACTAGTGATACTACCGCTAACTCAGACCGATCCGTAGTAGTCCTCGTAGAAGTCGCCTCCATAGCCTGGAAGTTCAACATGATCATCCGGAAACAGACGGTCTCGCGGAGCTTGTGGACCATAGGGGCTAGGATGAGGCCTTGGACCAACAGACGGTGGCCTGCGGGGACCGCGAGGTGGGGTGATGCCTCCTACATCACGCCAAACCATCACGTCCGGCAGAGCAGATCTCACAGGATAGAGATCGCGCATATCTGAATATCCAGTTTGCACCGCCGGTGCAAACCGAGTCAAAGTGGCCCAATGGTCAGCACGGGTATTGAAGAGCTCTAACCTCAAGGCCCGATTTTCACGGTCCTTATCCTCGAGCATCTCAGCAGTGGTGCGAGTCCGTGAATCCTCCTGAGTGGGGTCAGCATAAATAGCCTGGAGATACCCTTGTGCTCCCGGAAGTGATCCTGGCATATACCGGAAATCAGAGTCCCGAAATAACCCAGATCTGACTCGCATAATGGTCATCATAGAGTAGGCGGCGTCCTGCACAGCCATCTCAATAGTAACCCCGAGTCCATAGGAGCAGTGAAGAGGCTCGGTGGATCCAGGATAAGATGGAAATATCCTGACAGTGCAGAGATACTGGCTTTGATTAAAATCTCGGAATTGCTCTTCGACCGTGTACTCGGGATACCAGCGGTATCCAGCCTCAGTCATTACCCTGACCAACTTGGCAGTATGGCCGGGTACATCTAGGCATCGAGTCAGGCGAACCACTTGATTGAGGTCGCGAGTGGCCATCTGAAAGCACAATCATAATGCAAAGGCATTAGAACTTCTAGCAAAATTTCGGCAGCATAACAGCTGTAAATGCTCAAAAAGGATTTTGAGACATTTGACAAAGGATTTCGTACACACTCAACATCATCATATCAAAGTTCTGAAACCATTCTAACAACATAAGGTGGTAGTAGAACTGAACTAGGCTTGAATCCATCAACTTATAAGGTACTACTGATTAGTAACTCGTGATCCTGATAGACAGAACAGATCCTAATTCCTTAACCCCCGGTGGAAGAATGGACTGACTCAGATCAGAATGTCATTAGATAAAGGAGTAAAAAGAGCCTTACGTTCCAACCCACAAACAATTCCCCTACATATAACTAAAGAATTTCTAGACTCAACAGCGACCAGTTTGGCTTGGAGAACCTACAGGCAGTCCGGCTCTGATGCCAACGCTGTCAGGACCCCGACTCGATGTCACATCGATCTAGCCGGTAACACCTCATATCACTTTGCGGCCTCACGCACGGTATCCCCACGGGTGTCGTCTTACCTTTTCCCGGGACCGTTTGCGCCTTTTGGCTCACGTATATGATAGTGTTGCTAGCATCCATATGATAAGGAGCCCGGGCTGACATGACTAGTCGTAAACCCAAAGTGGCACAGACTTACAGGGACAGGCATCCATGACCCAGCTTCAAACGTGTCGGTCATCAGCAAGTGGGTCCGGGCTGTAGCACTAGGCTAGCAGGACTCCGGTAAATCGGGCTGTAGCGGGCTAACAGGACTCCGGTACTCAAAGCGTGACATTTCCCCGAAGGGACAGACACATGAACGAAGAAGGACACATGTCGGCCAGCCTAAGTGTTCCAGAGCAGTAGCAAGCTACCATGGCTCAGCGGTAACACTAGGAGACATTTCCCGGTAAGAGAGGCTACTAAAGATAAACAACTAGATAGTCAGATCCCACACATACCAAGCATTTCAATCATACACACAATATGCTCGATATGTGCAAATACAACGAAGCATCACAACATGACTCTACGACACAAGTACTTTATTTAAGGCTCAGGGAGCCATAAATAACATACACAAAGGTACGGGTCTCACGACCCAACATACAAGTCATACAGTCATACAAACCAGCAGCGGAAGTACATTGTCTGAGTACAGACAATTAGTAAAATAAAAGAGGCTTGGAAAGCCTAACTATACTACGTGGTCCATCACAAGCTCAGGGTCACCACCTGGGTCTTTAGCCTACTCGTTGATGTCAACGTCTACATAGAACCCATCAGAAGGGGTTGCAGCGTCTTCTGTAAAAATGTAGATTATAGCAACATGAGTACAAAGGTACTCAGCAAGACTTACATCAGATCCTACATACATGCATAGTATCAAGAAGGGTTGGTGGAGTTATTGCAGCAAGCCAGCTTTGACTCTTGGCTAGGCTATCCTACGATACTTCAATTTGAAATGGTTTTGCGCACACGAGTCCACTACTCACCACTTCAATACACTACCGAGGATCCACCTCCGTCTTCCTACGGAAGAGCCATCCTCGGCACTCACACTTATCTTGAGGCTTTTAGTAGTTTCCATTTACTTGTCTATGAACTGTATAGGCAACCAAGTAGTCCTTTACCGCGGACGCGGCTATTCGAATAGATTATGATAACCTTGCAGGGGTGTACTTCTTCATACATGTTTCCACCACTTAGCGTCTGCACACGACATGTGCTCGGCAGACTTCAAGCGAAAGCCGACGTGGGTGTAGACCACGACCTACCTAAACACTTAAGCCTCTAGTCCAGGTTTATCGCCTATTCAGGTTCCATCCGCAGGGAGTCCGGCCGAGGTTTCCCATACGGCCCCGAATGATGTGAACAAGGTTCCCGAGATACCTAACGGGTATTCGGTACACCCGGCCACGTACCTACCGCATCACAGCCCACCCCTACGGTCAGCGCTGTCCACGGCCTCCAGTAGGCTACAAACACCAGAAACTACTTGCAACTCCTGGACAGAGAGCTAGGGTGAATAAGAAGTCGAGCGGGGTCATATTTCAGGGCCCAATGCATGGTAGTAGCTGTATCTTAAATCACACATACAGATCTCAGTGCTTAAGGTCGGCTTCAATGAAACAACCCACCATGTACTCCTACATGGCCTCTCATCGATACCTTTACCAAATCGTGTTCACCACACCACTCTCATTACCGACATAATCATTTCACTCTAGCCCATCACCCAGATGAACCAGACCTGACACGACTCTAAGCATAGCAGGCATAGCAAGGTAGGAACAACACATACATATGGCTCAATCAACTCCTACACATGCTAGTGGGTTTCATCTAGTTACTGTGGCAATGACAGGTCATGCAGAGGAAATGGGTTCAACTACCGTAGCACACAACAGTTTGAAACGTGTTGTCTTAATGCAGTAAAAGAGAGCAGGAGCGAGAACATGGGATTGTATCGATATGATCAAATGGTTGGTTGCTTGCCTGATGGTTCGATGCATTGATATGGTTCTTCGTTAGGGTAATCACGGTACTCCTCGGGGGCAGAACCTGTCGCAAGGACACCGATACACAACCATCACCAAACAATGTGCAACAATATGATGCATGCATGAAACATAGCAATATGAGTGTGTTGGACTAATGCAACTAAAACCAGAAGGGTTTGAACAAATTTGAATCAAAGATTCAAATTTCAAACTCAAACATGGCCTCTTAAAGTGCTTTTCCTTGTTCTGCTTGAAACATCAATTTAACTTGTTTGATCATGCATGAAAATAGTACAGATGGATAGATTGGATTTTTCTGATCATTTTTCATATATAATTTGTCCAATTTGGAGTTACAGAATAAAAGTTATGAATTTTTGAAGTTTAAATAATATTCTGGAATTTCCTGATTTAAATTAAATTCAGAAATTATAATTACTGCGCCAGCATGACGTCAGCATGACGTCAGTGGTCAACTGCGGCTGGCTGGAGTCAAACCTGACGTGTGGGGGCCACACGTCAGTGACAGGGGGGTTTAACAGGTTTAATTTATTCCTAATTAGGGGTTAGTGGCGCTGGGGCCCACTGTCAGTGTCAGGGGGTTAACCATTTGTGGTTAGCACTAATCCTAATTAGCTACAGGGCTGGGCCCACCTGTCAGGGACTCAGGGGGGTCCTGCCGTGGTCAAAGTGGGTCAAACCCACCGGCGACGTGACGCCGGCGAGGCCCGAGACGGCGGCGCGACGCGGGATCGCGCTACAGGGCACGGGCGAGGCCGTGCTTGGGCTCGTTGGAGAGCCCTTGCTCCCGCGCGTCGAACGGTGGCCGTGGCTGGGCCTGGGGTGGCCGGAGTCGACGGCGGCGAGCTCGGCTGCGGCCGCCGGAGTTCGGGTACGGTCGGAATCGGCGTTGCAGGGGGTTTGGGGAGGCGTTAGTGCGTGCTGCGTGCTCCTAGTGAGGTGTGGAGCACGATAGTGTGCTCGGTTGGGTGCTACGGTGACCGTGGCCACGACGGCGACTTCGCCGGCGGCGTGGAGCTCTCGGCCAAGGTGGGGCTAAGGCCTAGAGGTTGAAAGAGACCAGGGGAGAAAGGGGAAACGACCCGGGGGCTCACCGCGGTTGCAGTGGGCGTCGAAGCGGGCTCGGAGACGCGCTGGAGACGGCGAATTCGACGGCGATGATGGTCGGAGCCCGAAGAGGGGAACGGCGACGTGGCGGCGATGCAGGGCTTCCGGAGGCCCGTGGAGCGGTGGGGAGGAAGAGGGGGTCGAGGCGAAGCTTCTGAGCTAGTCGGGGGAGCGAGGGGTGGCCGGAGACGGTTGCTATGGCGAACGGCGGCGACGGTGGTGTTCGGCCGTGAGTGAGGGAGCGAGGGAGAGGAGGGAAGAGCCGAGGGGGAGTGAGAGAGAGCAGGGGGGAGGCGTGGCGTCGTCCAGGGGCATCGAGGCGAGGAGGGGAGGGCAGGCAGGCAGGGAGAGAGGTGGCGTGGCGCGGTGGCGCGCGCGCGCGCCGGCCACACTCCCCTCCCTCTGTCGGGACGAAGACGACAGAGAAGGGAGGTGGGCTGGGCCGGCTGCTGGCTGGGCCGCACAGTGGAGGAGCCCAGGTAAGCTTCTCCCCCTTTTATTTTTTTTTCTGTTTTCTAATTTCTGACATTTGTTTTGATTTAAATAATATATTAAATCATTTATTTAACTTATGCCAATTTTTGCAGGGGCTAGATATATTATTCCAGAGCTCCTTTATATATGGCATAATATTTGGACATATATTAATATATATAATTAATATATTTCCAATGCAAATATTTATGCATTAATTCCAAATGCCCAAAATAAATACCTATGAGCTCTTAAAAATATTGGTTTGATTTTTATCTCTGTCCAATATTTTCAGAGAGCAACATGAGCATTTTCTTGGACCCTTTTGGAGAAATTTTTATTTGGGTCATTTTCAAAATGATTCTGAGGGTTTCACAGAT
>NC_057797.1:225401747-225539387 GCF_018294505.1 Triticum aestivum
CTCTGAGTGTTGGTTCGACCGAGTAGACTGCGGGGCCACCTCGGGGAAACTTGAGGGTTGGTTTTACTCGTAGGATGACTCATCTGAGTGTGCCCTGAGAACGAGATATGTGCAGTTCCTATCGGGATTTGTCGGCACATTTGGGCGGTGTTGCTGGACTTGGTTTACCATTGTCGAGGATGTCTTGTAACCGGGATTTCGAGTCTGATCGGGTCTTCCCGCTAGAAGGAATATCCTTCATTGACCGTGAGAGCTTGTGATGGGCTAAGTTGGGATACCCCTGCAGGGATTTGAACTTTCGAAAGCCGTGCCCGCGGTTATGGGCAGATGGGAATTTGTTAATGTCTGGTTGTAGAAAACCTGAAGATGACCTTAATTAAAATACATCAACTGCGTGTGTAACCGTGATGGTCTCTTCTCGGCGGAGTCCGGGAAGTGAACACGGTGTTGGAGTTATGTTTGACGTAGGTTGTTCTAGGATCACTTCTTGATCATAGTTGTTCGACCGTGCTTTTGCCTTCTCTTCTCGCTCTCATTTGCGTTGTTAGCCACCATATATGCTAGTCGCTTGCTGCAGCTCCACATCATACCTTTTCCTTTCCTATAAGCTTAAATAGTCTTGAGCGCGAGGGTGTGAGATTGCTGAGTCCCCGTGACTCACAGATACTTCCAAAACCAGTTTGCAGGTGCCGACGTACTGTACAGGTGACGCAACCAAGCTCAAGGAGGAGCTCGATGAAGATCTTGTCCTTTGTGTTATTTCGTTCTAGTTGATCAGCAGTGGAGCCCAGTTGGGACGATCGGGGATCTGTGTAGCTTTTGGGGTAGTCTTCTTTTATTTTGGTTCCGTAGTCGGACCTTGATTGTATCTGGTTGATGTAAATGCTTTATTCATGTATTGTGTGAAGTGGCGAGTGTAAGCCAACTATGTATCTCTTTCCCTTATGTATTAAATGGGTTGTGTGAAGATTACCTCACTTGCGACATTGCTTTCAATGCGGTTATGCCTCTAAGTCATGCTCCGACACGTGGGAGATATAGCCGCATCGAGGGTGTGACACAATGCGAGACGGCGACGCCATAGCGAGCGCAACAACTCGAAGGACGATGGAGAGGGCCTTGCGGGCCCTACGGATGGTCTGATACAGCGCCCGCTGCTCATTCGGGAAGCCAGGATCATAGGGCCGCATGTCCGCGATGGCATTGTCGTTCACTTGTACACCCATGCTCGTTGAGGAGACGGATGTTGCAGCACATGTCCTCCTACACTGGTAGCTCTTCCGCCGTTAGGGCGTCGAAGTGTGGCCGCACCTACTCTATGGTGAACACGGGATGAACCGGCTTGGATAGTGGCGCCGACTCCTGGTCGGAAGCTACGTCCATTGTTTGATTGTCGTCGCTTAGCTCAGCGAGCTCGCTGGCAAGCCAGCATGTCTGGTTGCTGGACTGACCCACTGCCAAGCACGAGTTTGACTGCCCTGGCCCACCCAGACTTCCTCCCTCGCCCGCGCATGCTTTCTGCCTGAAATGGTCAGCGCCACCCGCCCCGCTTCCCGGTGCAGGCAATTGCTCAGCCTTCAAACGACACAAGTATCATCCGTCCGTCCATTTTCCGCCCACATTAATGATACGTGGTTGCCAAGGCGGCTACTCCGGCGCCACACGTCCGTCCCTCCGCCGCCCACCACTGCTATATAAACTGCTGCGTCGGCCATAGCCGCAGTCATCCACCTTCGTTCCCTTTCTCCTGTCCACACCTCTACTGCCCACCATGGCTTCCTCGCGCTCCAGCGCTCTTTGGGACGGGCGGACGACGGACCAAGCCGGCAGGCAGCCGGAGGATGACAACGTCCTAATGGAGAACATGGTAGTCGACGATCCGGCGCCAACCCCCTCCCCCACGCCATCCTCGCCGGTGTAGTGCACCATGACCATCAGCAAGGCCCGTGCCCAATACATGGACATGGTGAGGCAGAATCGTCAGGAGCAGTTCCACGAGGCGCATGTCGAGGCCCCCTACAACCACCATCTCCTCCAGGAGCACCTACAGGCGAAGGAGCAGATCGCCACGGACCGGGAGCAGCAGGAGGCGCTGCTCGACTCGTACCGCTCCGCCCGCGAGGGCCGCCTTGAGCGCTGGCAGTACCACATGCGGGCGGCGGAGGCTACGGCCACCTACAAAGAGGGTGATGAAGTACGCGAGGCGCTGTTTGGCGAGACTGAGGATGAGGTAGAGGACAATGTCGGCTTCGATGAGTCCCCTCTCCGCTGGCGTCGATGAGGCCCTGCTCCGCTGAGACCCCACGGTGCCAACAACAAGGCAAAGGACACCGTCGGCTCCGCCGATGCCCCGCCCCGCCGGCACCGCAGCGAAAGATTTCACTGGCTTTGGCGAGGCCCTTCTCCGCCGAGGACCCACTGCGCCAACAATGAGGCAGAGGACATCGTCTTCTTCTCCGAGGCCCCAACCCACCGGCACTGAGGCAGAGGACCTTGCCGGCTTCGGCGAGGCCCTACTCCTCCGAGGCCCCACCCCGCCAACAACGAGACAAAGGACATCACCGGCTCAGCCGAGGCCCCACCCTACCGGCAACAAGGTGGAGGATTTCCCCCGCTCCGCCGAGGCGCCGCCCCGCCGGCAATGAGACAGAGGACATCGCCGGCTCCGTCGAGGCCCCGCCCCACTGTCAACGAGGCCGCGCCACACAGAAAATGAGGAAGAGTAGAACATGGTAGGTCGTCGCCGCTCGGGACCAAGTAAGGTCACCGCTGCTACCGTCCGGTTGAAGCCAAGCTAGGCGGGTTGACCGTTGACAGACGATTAGCTTCTTGGCGGTGACATGGAGTCGGAGAGATATGTTGGAGAAGGATGCCGCTTCGGTTACTTAACTGCTGGTCTAGTTGGGTCACTGACACGTGGGCCCAATAGGCATCTGGGCCACATGTCAGTTATGCAACTGCACCTACAGTTAAGTCACTGAAGCTCAGTCCGTTGGAGAAGAAGCTTCTGTTCGGCTCAGCCAGACACAGGTGGGTAGCTTCGGTTAATTAATTATACATCCAGTGCAACCCTTTTTAGTTGAAGAATGTATGAAATGTAATGAAATCTGGCATGTTTATATGAAATCCAATCGTGTATGAATGAATTTAGTTTGATTAGTTCAAATTATTGTATTACTGGCATTGGATGGACATGCAAAACAATATGTACTAGCATTATTCCCAGGGTGATCACCTCGATTGCAGCAGTTTCACATGTACTCCCTCCGGTCCTTTTTAGTCTGCATACAAGCTTTGTGTGTAGTCAAAGTATCTCTACTTTGACCAATCTTATAGAAAAAAGTATGAACATTCACAATGTAAAATCAACTGACTTGAAAGAAATCTAATATGCGAAGTAAAAAGGAATAGAGGGAGTACAAAGAGTTTGAGAAGCTTTTTAGTGTTCCTGTACGTTGCAATCAAACACACAGGCCTGGCTATTCATAGAGAACATTCAAAACAATCGATGATTATGCATCTCAGCGATTCACATGTCAGAGCCAATATTTACTTCACAACTAAAGAATAAAGAAAAATTGATCGATGCTGCTGATAGCAAAGGGCGTCCCATTCGAAAATATCAAACGCATGTCTTCTTGCTAACATCAATGAGCAAAATTTGACAAGGTTGTCCCATTCCAAAATGTCAAATGCGTGTTGTTTTGCATACATCAATGAGCAAACTTTGACAAGGTTTTCCCATTCCAAAATATCAAATGCCTACGATTGTCGAATGGGAAGGGTTTGCCATCAATTCGGACATTGACATGGCACCTCGTGCTAAATAAACCAGCTGTTCTTTTTGTGCAGTTCCACCAAAATCAACCAAATTCACGCGTAGCTTGTATGATTTCGCCTGTATATGTTGCAATGCCTTGAACATATCGGCACCTCCTTTCTTGTGGTGGAAATGAATGATTTGATGTATTCATGAACATTTTGTGCAGTTCCCATTGAAATCAAGCTGAGCACCCCTGTTTGCACAAATACAAAAAAAATTATTAGTATAAAGCAAACTGTACTATGAATTGACAGTTTAAACAGGCACCTACATGGTCCATGTAGAGCACACTTTTAAAAAATGGAACTCACCGGAAAGAATCCTAGAACAACATTGTACTTGTGCATCACAGTAAAAAAGATGGAGATCTGTTAGTCCTTCTGAGCTGAAGTTAGTTTGGTCTTGTGGGGAGTAATGTAACCATCCTTCAACTGCACCTTCCGATGAGAAGATAGACAGGGCGTCTTCATCCTGGCATAATCGGAACTAGTCACTTCACGTACTCCATATTTTTCTTCAGAGGAGGATGATCATGTTGTGCAAAGACAAGACGACAACTAAATGTTAGCATCCCTGTTTGCTCAAAAAAAGGAAATGAAATATTTAAAACAGCACAGATGGAGCACTTCTCAAGGACAATACCACTTTCTCATGATAGTATCTAAATAGTAGCACAACACCAATAGAGATGACAAAGCTCAGTCATATGGATGAAATCCGTGGGCGAGTACCAACCTTTGTCAGGAGGCTTATTGTGTAGAGCATACAGATCAAGCATTTCTCCGGAACCATCTGTTGTTATCTACTATGGTTGCCATGCTTACTATATATTCCTCAATTAGTTTAATGTTTCCAACATCTTCTTGTGCAGTTCCACTAAAATATATGGTATTTTCAAAGAAGATCCCTGCTTGCACAAATAGACATAATTACATATTACATCAAGAGTGGCATCAAGTCAGTGGCAAAAAAATTGCTCGTTCCAGCCATACCAATAAATTAAGATGCAAAACTATATCATTGCTTGTGTCATCACAGTTCCAGTGCTTCATTACAGCACTAGGAGTTGATTTTTGTTTTTCTTCCACTTGTTCTTCCCCTTCATCACTTGGTTCAATAACAAACAAGCTTCGCCTTCAATGTAAGATTTGGCATGTCAATTAGGGTGCACAAGTATAGTACTAAACAACGACATTCATTTTCTGATGGAAGTGGCAAAATACAGGCCAACAGTGGTGAAATATCCTTATCTTACCTCAATGGGATATTACGATGCACATACATATTGGAAGTCTTGTATCCATTTGTGCAGTTCACTAAAATCAAGCAACATTACCATACAAGTAGCTCAACATATGAAAGCACACTTCACAATCATATGAAACAAGGCTAGTACTGACCTCTCAGGACGCGGAATTCAAACAACTCACAAGAAGAAGATCTGAACCAAATTTGCCAACACGGATAGGAAGTAAGATCTCCCCTTGTGCAGTTCCACTAAGATCAAGCAATCAAGCAACGTTGTCGGTGTGACATTTTGGTTGAACTTCACAAAACACGCCTAAAACAAAAGTGTTTTGTGTAGTGCAATAAAAGGCCACAATAGAAACGAGGTGAAGTAGATAACCCTGTTTACATAGAGGTGCAAAGGAAACAACTAGTGGTCAATAATGGTGTATGACATAGAAGCCAACAAAAAGAAGCATCTAACTTATACTCTTATAAAAATCAGAATTGGTGATGATGGTGTGCCTACCATCCTGCAATATAGGTCGTCCGATCTATATCTAACGGATAGGAACGAAACTATGACAATTTACCCGCACTCCTCTCCACATTTGCAGATAAGGCCTTCCCTCGTTCATCATTTTCTCTCACAAGATAAACTACTCATACAAATGCATCTTCATGTTCCGTGCAACGCACGGGCATCTTGCTAGTAACTTATCTAAATGGGAAAGAAAGCAAGACAATAGCATTTCTCAAACGGTGGCATTGATTAATATTAACAGAGAGATTATATTAACAATAAAATTCATTACACATGTAATTTGCTTTTAACTATGGCATTGCATCAATTTACCAGCGGCATTATTAGAGGGTGTTTGTTGACAGGGACTTTTTGGTGTAAGGACTAAAAAAGTCCCTTTCAGTCCCATCTAAACCAAATAGGAGGGAATTTTAGGGACTAAAAGTGGGCATTTGGGACTAAAGAAAGAATACCCCGAGGGAGAGTCTTTTGGGGACTTTTTCCAACAGTTTTCCCTGCCCCATATCACACCTTATCTCTATTTGTTCATTACTAGGGGTAACATGGTCTTTTAGCATGTCATTTAATAATCTCTAGTCCATGTTTAGTCCATGGAACCAAGCAGGTAGGGACTAGGGACTTTTTAGTTGGGACTAAAAAAGTCCTAGGACTTTTTAACCAAACAAGGCCTTGGATTAACAACAGCTAAAGAGTTGCACGGGACAGTGGACGCACCAGCACCGTGTGCATCTACCAATGTGTGAAGGGGTGATGCATAGTTTGTTGCAACAAAAAACAAACAACCAAGGAGCATATTTGTGTTGGTCCCAGTTTTGTTATCTTTAGAAACATTTCCCTATGTGAGTGTAGCAAATCTAGTCCTGCTGAAACTCTATAGCCTTGTCCCCCAAAACAAAAAGATTAGTTCGTTACAGATGTGCGTACTGTGTTTGTCATTGTCTTCCCTTTTCGACCAACTTAGGTGCTGGATAGCTAGTCTGTACTAGTACTTCTACCCTTCCTTTCCTCTTTGAACCACGTCCTAGATTCATGCTATACAACTTTCCCCACAACTTTCCCCCATTCCTTTCCTCTTTGAACCATGTCATAGATTCATGCTATACAACTTTCCCCACTACTTTCCCCTTCCTTTCCTTTTAGAACCATGTCCTAGATTCATGCTATACAACTTTCCCCACTACTTTCCCCCTTCCTTTCCTTTTTGAACCACGTCCTCGATTCATGCTATACAACTTTCCCCACAATGTTCCTGTATTCCTTTCCTCTTTGAACCACGTCCTAGATTCATGCTATACAACTTTCCCCACTACTTTCCTATTTGATCCAACACCTAGATTCGAGTGCAGAAGCGGAAAAGCCCACATGCAGCTAGAGCAATGCATGTGGAATAAGTACATTATACCTTCAGGTTCTTGGGGTGTGGTTCGGTGGGCGGCCAGAGGCTGTTCTGCCCACACTATGTATGGCGGCGAGGAAAAAGGGGTCGGAGGCCCTCCCGCGCCGCCGCTGGGTGAAAGAGAACAGTTGCGCCGGTAGTGGATTCCCTCCCTCGCCGACGGCGACAACGTTAAGCCTCCTTCCCTTCCCGGCGGATAGATCCTACTGGCTCTTTGATCAGCAGTGAGGGGGAGAGAGAGGCCAACGAAGTCTTGTTTAGATCTGGAGAGGGTGAGAGAGTGTGAAGAGAGCAACTACAAGCGTTGAGGCTCCAGCGTGTATATATATAGGGGAGAGAGAATGTGAAGAGTGCAAACCCTAGGAAACAAGTGCCGAGGCTACATCATATACGTGATGAGGTGATTATACGGTCACTACGAGATCGTATAGCTCTGTATCCATCCATTTTGACCAGTCAAAGAATCCTCCTGGCACCGCCTAGATCACTTTCTCTCTCTATCATGCGGGGCCTACATTTCATTGGGTGGAAGAAAGAAGTCAAACAAAAACAAAATTATGCTCAACTGTGGTTATCGAACCTGAGACCTCATGTGTGATGAGCGAACAGGTTAACCAGCTACACCACCCTCATGTTATGTTTAAAGAGAGGGAAATAACCTTTTATACATTCCTGCATTTCGTGTGACAAGCATGATGTATTTTTTTGCGTGGGAGTCATTAGGATTTAAATCATAATCGTGTCATGTGGCTTTGGTTGTAAGGTCTTTTGGGATTTAAAGTAGTGTTGGTAGTACATAAATAATGCAGCCTTAGTCACCTTACCTCTCTCCACGTAGTACGTTGGCTCCCACCAGTCAGAGGGTGAAACAAAAAAATTAATAAGAAAAATTAAAAGTGCCAGCGGTGTATGTTACCTCACACATCTCGCTACTGCTCGTAAACACTGTCCAATTGATCCCTCTATTCGCTCACGTACTATTTTAAGTGAATCCTTATTATAACATGCACACAATTTTGGGCACTTGTATTCAACCTAAGTCAGTGTGCCACCGTATCTCTTACTACTCCCTCCGTCAAGGTGCAGCGGTTCCAAGGTGCAAGCAGATTGGAGGAGAAGGAGAAACTTGACCGGTCCTTCCTCTAATCAAAGCCCTAATTTCTGTCTCTAAATGCAACAATTATTCACAACAACTAAGATATGTAGTTTTAGCTACCATGCAGGGCCACGTATTAACTCGCATGCAAGCCGACTTTGATTTCTTGACTGATCAACGCGTAGTTGCGCTCCATGCATTGGCTTTCCGAGAGAGATAACAAGGCAGAGTAAGGAGCATTTGGTTACATTGCTCGGCTAGCCCAGCTAGCCAGCTTTCGCTTTGCCAACTTGCCTGGTCAAGAGGTTTAGTTCTTTTTCTTACCAGCCTTGCCCCGTGAAAATCATTGTCATGAGTGGGTCGCCAATTTTTCCATGCGTGAAGTTTGCCGTCGGAAGCGAGCCGATCTAGCTCTCCTGAGCTAGCAAGGTTTTTCTAGCCCACAAAAGCTAACATATTTTGACAGTTCCAAATGCCTAACCTTGCCCGGCTAGGCTATAAACTGTTCTTCCTAAGGATCCAAACGCTCCCTAAGTAACAACCACTACTGCAGGATGCTGCTAACGCGACACTACAATCAGAGACCCTTCAACAAAACTGTGTGCGATGCAATAATCTCAAGCGGTGGTGTAAAAGAACCGTCAAAAAAGGTGCAAAATGTTTGCGATGGCGGAGCCATCAAACACGGTTCAAATTTTAGTTGCGTGTGCGATGCAGGGCATATGGTTCTGTCCAATGAACTGTTTGCGACGAGGCAGAACAAAACAAACGGGTAGCCTGATGAAGGCGTGTGCGATATACATCATACGGTTCACTCGGATGAACTGTTTGTGATTAGGCAACACAAAAGAAATGGTTAGCCAGATCAAGGTGTGTAATTCAGGGAATACGCTTCAGAAGGATTAACTGTTTGCAATTAGGCAACAGAACAGAAACGGGCCAGCCAGATCAAAGTGTCTGTGATTGATGGCATACACTTCACATGGATGAACTATTTGCGATTAGCCTCTTTTGCCAGTGTCATCCCGCAACTAAATGAGAGCAATGTGAAGCTCCGGGCCGAGTGCAACCTACTGAGGGCGAAGATCGTCGGAAGTGCGGAGCAGCAGGAGGAAACCGCTACCTTGTTGAAACAATATTACGAATTTTAAGCAACTTGATCATGAACATGTTGCACAGGCCTGGGAGAGAATGAAATTAATGATATGTAATTGCCCTACTCATGGTTTAAATTTGTGGATGATTATACAAAAAATGTATGCCGGGTTGAATTTTGCTTCTAGAAATCTTTTAGATTCAGCCGCGGGAGGCACCTTTATGGAAATAACTTTAGGAGAAGCTACTAAACTCCTAGATAATATTATGGTTAATTATTCTCAATGGCACACTGAAAGATCTACTAATAAAAAGGTGCATGCGATAGAAGAAATTAATGTTTTGAGTGAAAAGATGGATGAACTTATGAAATTATTTGCTAATAAGAGTGTTTCTTTTGATCCTAATGATATGCCCTTGTCTACTTTGATTGAGAATAATAATGAATCTATGGATGTGAATTTTGTTGGTAGGAACAATTTTGGTAACAACGCGTATAGAGGAAATTTCAATCCTAGGCCTTACCCTAGTAATCCCTCTAATAATTATGGTAAATCCTACAACAATTCTTATGGCAATTATAATAAGATGCCCTCTGATTTTGAATCTAATATTAAAGAATTTATTACTTCACAAAAGAATTTTAATGCTATGATTGAAGAAAAATTGCTTAAGATTGATGATTTGGCTAGGAACATTGATAAAATTTCTCTTGATGTTGACTCTTTGAAACTAAGATCTATTCCACCTAAGCATGATATCAATGAGTCTCTCAAAGCCATGAGAATTTACATAGATGACTGCAAAGAAAGAACCGCTAGGATGCGTGCTAAGAAATATGCCTTTATGAGAGCGTGTTCTTCTAGTTACTATGAAAATAAAGATGAAGATCTAAAAGTTATTGATGTGTCCCCTATTAAATCTTTGTTTTGCAATATGAATCTTGATAATGATGGGACTGAATATGACCCACCTTTACCTAGAAGGCGTTCCAAGAATTCAGAATTTGTTGATCTTGATGCTAAATTTGATAACAGTGGGATTGAAGAAATTAAAACCCTAGATGTTGCTAAACCCACTATTATGGATTTCAAGGAATTTAACTATGAAAATTGCTATTTGATTGATTGTATTTCCTTGTTGCAATCCGTGCTAAATTCTCCTCATGCTTATAGTCAAAATAAAGCGTTTACTAAAAATATCGTTGATGCCTTGATGCAATCTTATGATGAAAAACTTGAATTGGAAGTTTCTATCCCTAGAAAACTTTATGATGAGTGGGAACCAGCTATTAATATTAAAGTTAAAGATCATGAATGCTATGCTTTATGTGATTTGGGTGCTAGTGTTTCCACGATTCCAAAGACTTTCTGTGATTTTTTAGGGTTCCGTGATTTTGATGATTGCTCTCTACACTTGCACCTTGCGGATTCCACTATTAAAAAACCTATGTGAAGAATTAATGCTGTTCTTATTATTGCAAATAGGAATTATGTGCACATAGATTTTATTGTTCTTGACATAGATTGCAATCCTTCATGTCCTATTATTCTTGGTAGACCTTTCCTTAGAATGATTGGTGCAATTATTGATATGAAGGAAGGAAATATTAGATTCCAATTTCCATTAAGGAAAGGAATGGAACACTTTCCTAGAAAGAAGATTAAATTACCTTATGAATCTATTATGAGAGCCACTTATGGATTGCCTACCAAAGATGGTAATACCTAGATCTATTCTTGCTTGTTATGCCTAGCTAGGGGCGTTAAATGATAGCGCTTGTTGGGAGGCAACCCAATTTTATTTTTATTCCTTTATTTTTGCCCCTGTTTAGTAATAAATAATTTTTCTAGCCACTGTTTTGGTTGTGTTTTTTGTGTTTAATTAGTGTTTGTGCCAAGTAGAACCGTTGGGAAGACTTGGGGAAAGTCTTGTTGAACTTGCTGTAAAAAACCAGAAACTTTAGCGCTCACGAGAACTGCTGTCGATTTTATTTGGAGAGTGATATTTAGTTAATTCTTTTTGCATATGATTAACAGATAAATTCCTCACGTCCAGAAATTTGTTTTAGAATTTTTGGAGCTCCAGATCTTGCGCAGGTTACAGATTACTACAGACTGTTCTATTTTTGACAGATTCTGTTTTTCCTGTGTTGTTTGCTTATTTTGATGAATCTATGGCTAGTAAAATAGTTTATGAACCATAGAGAAGTTGTAATACAGTAGGTATAACACCAATATAAATAAATAATGAGTTCATTACAGTACCTTGAAGTGGTCTTTTATTTTCTTTCGCTAACAGAGCTCACGAGATTTTCTACTTTAAGTTTTGTGTTGTGAAGTTTTCATGTTTTGGGTAAAGATTTTATGGATTATGGAACAAGGAGTGGCAAGAGCCTAAGCTTGGGGATGCCCATGGCACCCCCAAGATAATCTAAGGACACCTAAAAGCCAAAGCTTTGGGATGCCCCGGAAGGCATCCCCTCTTTCGTCTACTTCTATCGGTAACTTTACTTGGAGCTATATTTTTATTCGCCACATTATATGTGTTTTGCTTGGAGCGTCTTGTATTATTTGAGTCTTTATTTGTTAGTTTACCACAATCATCCTTACTGTGCACACGTTTTGAGAGAGCCATACATGATTTAGAATTTGTTAGAATACTCTATGTGCTTCGCTTATATCTTTTGAGTTATATATTTTTGCTCTAGTACTTCAATTATATCTTTTAGAGCACGGTGGTGGATTTGTTTTATAGAAAGTATTGATCTCTCATGCTTCACTTAGATTATTTTGAGAGTCTTAATAGCATGGTAGTTTGCTTTAAATCCTAATATGCTTGGTATACAAGATTAATAATAAAAATTCTCTTATGAGTGTGTTGAATACTATGATAAGTTTGATACTTGAAAATTGTTTTGAGATATGAAGATGGTGAGATTAAAGTCATGCTAGTTGAGTAGTTGTGAATTTGATAAATACTTGTGTTGAAGCTTGTGATTCCCGTAGCATGCACGCATGGTGAACCGTTATGTGATGAAGTCGGAGCATGATTTATTTTTTGATTTCCTTCCTTATGAGTGGCGGTCGGGGACGAGCGATGGTATTTTCCTACCAATCTATCCCCCTAGGAGCATGCGCGTAATACTTTTCTTTGATAACTTGTAGATTTTTGCAATAAGTATATGAGTTCTTTATGACTAATGTTGAGTCCATGGATTATACGCACTCTCACCCTTCCACCTTTGCTAGCCTCTCTAATACCGCGCACCTTTCACCGGTATCATACACCCACCATATACCTTCCTCAAAACAGCCACCATACCTACCAATTATGGCATTTCCATAGCCATTCCGAGATATATTTCCATGAAACTGTCCACCGTTCCGTTTATTATGACACACTCCATCATTGTCATATTGCTTAGCATGATCATGTAGTTGACATCGTATTTGTGGCAAAGCCACCATTCATAATTCTTTCATACATGTCACTCATGAGTCATTATATATTCCGGTACACCTCCGGAGGCATTCATATAGAGTCATATTTTGTTCTAAGTATCGAGTTGTAATTGTTGAGTTGTAAGAAAAATAAAAGTATGATGATCATCATTATTAGAGCATTGTCCTAGTGAGGAAAGGACGATGGAGACTATGATTCCCCCACAAGTCGGGATGAGACTCCGGACGAAAAAAAAGAGGCCATAAAAAAGAGAAAAGGCCCAAATAAAAAAACAAAATAAAAGAAAAAAATGAGAGAAAAAGAGAGAAGGGACAATGTTATTATCCTTTTACCACACTTGTGCTTCAAAGTAGCACCATGATCTTCATAGTAGAGAGTCTCTCATGTTATCACTTTCATATACTAGTGGGAATCTTTCATTATAGAACTTGGCTTGTATTTTCCAATGATGGGCTTCCTCAAAATGCCCTAGGTCTTCATGAGCAAGCAAGTTGGATGCACACCCACTTAGTTTCTTTTTGAGCTTTCATATAATTATAGCTCTTGTGCATCCGTTGCATGGCAATCCCTACTCACTCACATTGATATCTATTCATGGGCATCTCCATAGCCCGTTGATACGCCTACTTGATGTGAGACTATCTTCTCCCTTTTTGTCTTCGCCACAACCACCACTCTATTCCACCTATAGTGCTATATCCATGGCTCACGCTCATGTATTGCGTGAAGATTGGAAAAGTTTTGAGAATGTCAAAAGTATGAAACAATTGCTTGGCTTGTCATCGGGGTTGTGCATGATTTAAATATTTTGTGTGGTGAAGATAGAGCATAGCCAGACTATATGATTTTCTAGGGATAGCTTTCTTTAGCCATGTTATTTTGAGAAGACATAATTGCTTTCTTAGTATGCTTGAAGTATTATTATTTTTAGGTCAATATGAACTTTTGTATTGAATCTTTCGGATCTCAATATTCATACCACCATTAAGAAGAACTACATTAAAAATATGCCAAGTAGCACTCTGCATCAAAAATTCTGTTTTTATCATTTACCTACTCGAGGACAAGCAGGAATTAAGCTTGGGGATGCTTGATACGTCTCCAAGTATCTATAATTTTTTATCGCTCCATGCTATATTATCTACTATTTTGGACATTATTGGGCTTTATTATCCACTTTTATATTATTTTTGGGACTAACCTATTAACTGGAGGCCCAACCCAGAATTGTTGTTTTTTGCCTGTTTTAGGGTTTCGAAGAAAAGGAATATCAAACGGAGTCCAAACGGAATGAAACCTTCGGGAACGTGATTTTCTCAACGAACAAGACTTGGGAGACTTGGACCCTACGTAAAGAAATAAAACAGGAGGCCACGAGGTAGGGGGCGCGCCCACCCCCACCAGGCGCGCCCTCCATCCTTGTGGGCCCCCTGTTGCTCCACCGACGTACTCCTTCCTCCTATATATATCCACGTACCCCCAAACAATCACAAGAGGAGACAAAACCCTAATTCCACCGCCGTAACTTTCTGTATCCACGAGATCCCATCTTGGGGCCTGTTCCGGAGCTCCGCTGGAGGGGGCATCAATCACGGAGGGCTTCTACATCAACACCATAACCTCTCTGCTGAAGTGTGAGTAGTTTACCTCAGACATACGGGTCCATAGTTAGTAGCTAGATGGCTTATTCTCTCTTTTTGGATCTCAATACAATGTTCTCCCCCTCTCTTGTGGAGATCTATTCTATGTAATCTTGTTTTTGCGGTGTGTTTGTTGAGACTGGTGAATTATGGGTTTATGATCAAGTCTATCTATGAATAATATTTGAATCTTCTCTGAATTCTTTTATGTATGATTGGTTATCTTTGCAAGTCTCTTCGAATTATCAGTTTGGTTTGGCCTACTAGATTGATATTTCTTGCAATGGGAGAAGTGCTTAGCTTTGGGTTCAATCTTGCAGTGTCCTTTCCGGTGACAGTAAGGGCGGCATGGCACGTATTGTATTGTTGCCATCGAGGATAACAAGATGGGTTTTTCTTCATATTGCTTGAGTCTATCCCTCTACATCATGTCATCTTGCTTAAGGTGTTACTCTGTTTTTTAACTTAATACTCTAGATGCATGCTGGATAGCGGTCGATGAGTGGAGTAATTGTAGTAGATGTAGGCAGGAGTCGGTCTACTTGTCTTGGACGTGATGCCTATATACATGATCATACCTAGATATTCTCATAACTATGCTCAATTCTGTCAATTGCTCAACAGTACTTTGTTCACCCACCGTAGAATACTTATGCTCTCGAGAGAAGCCACTAGTGAAACCTATGGCCCCCGGTCTATCTTTATCATATTGATCTCCTACTACTTAGTTATTTCCTTTGCTATTTACTTTGCCTTTATTTTACTTTGCATATTTATCATAAAAATACCAAAATTATTATCTTATCATATCTATCACATCTCACTCTCGTAAGTGGCCCTATAGGGATTGACAACCCCTATTTGCGTTGGTTGCAAGGATTTATTTGTTTTGTGCAGGTGCGAGGGACTCGCGCGTAGCCTCCTACTGGATTGATACCTTGGTTCTCAAAACTGAGGGAAATACTTATGCTACTTTGCTGCATCATCCCTTCCTCTTCGGGGAAAACCAACGCAGTGGTCAAGAGGTAGCAGGAGCCAACAATGGCGGGCTAATCTGAAGGGAGACAACTAGTACAGGCTATCCTGACAAAAGTAGTCTTCGCCTGCACAAAGCTCTGGTGGTGACGCTGCTTTGGGCTCCACGATGACCTCCGTTTTGAAGTCCATGGTCTTGGTCTTGTTGCACCGAAATGGCAACCTTTGCCTGAGGCCTCGGTACCCCGCGGCTGCGCTTGCCCCCTTTGTACCAAAGAGGAAACAAGGATGATGCGCACGCTGGCGCCCGCCTGGTGTCGATCGTCATGGCTCACGTCACGAGAGCCTCGCGAAGTTTGCCCCGCCTTGATATCTCCGCTCGTCGTGAGCCTGCCTGGCTAGGCCACTCCAGAGGAGGTCTTGCGTCGTCCGCCTCGCGAGGCTTGGCCCCTCGCGAGGGTCTTGGATGCCTTGTTGGTGAAGACGGGTCATACGGCCTGCTGGCTCAGCCACGCCGCGGGCCGCAGGCAGGCAAGTTTGGGGACTCCCGTTCCCAGAACGCCGACAGTAGCCCCCAGCCCAAGGTGCGCGCGGGCTTGGCTTCACGGCAAAGCCAAAGGTCAAGTTCGGAGCACCGCGGGCCCCCAAAGCCTGCGGCCTTGGTTGACACGTGGCGGTTGGTTGGACGTGGGCACCTCCGCTTCCCCATGCTGCCTTGGCAGCTGCACGACTTGACAAGTCCCTGCGACATGCAAGCGAATCCATCATTGCCTGCGATCGTGGGAGGTGCCGGTTGGCCTTCTCGTGCTATAAATGGAGAGGGGGGGATGGAGCCCCCTGTCGCCCATCTCCTCCACGCTCGCTTGCTTCTTCCTCCTTGCTCTTCTGCTTGCTTCCAATGGCGCCTATCCAAAGGTTCTCCGCCAAAGAGAAGGGGAAAGATCCCCGGGATGTCCCGGAGCTCCTCCCGTCGAAGAAGAGGTCGATCCATCGCCGTGACGAAGCGGCGATGCAAGTGGTAGTGAGGCCTAGGTGCAAGCGGCCTCCACCGGGGTATCCGCTACCCCTGCACGCCCAAGCCGAGGGCTTGGGAGGACGAAGCGATGAGCAGCGCCTCCCGCGCCGCATTCAGGGTCAGCGCGCCACAGCGACGCGCGGTGTCCACGCCGCGGACGCCTCGCACGAGTTGGTGCTGTGGGCGCCGATGCCTCCAAGCTCCTGGATCCGCTTCCCGTAGTTCTTCTGCGACGTGATGCCGCCGAGGGAGCCTCTTGAGCTCTGGCTGCAGCATGCCGATTGCGACACTCCGGCGATCAGAGCGAAGATCGAAGCGGTCCCCATTGGCAAGATCTTCATGACTCGCGGCTGGGGCGAGGTCGCACGGGCCTGTCGCGCGAGGGGCACCCTCGCGATCCACTTCAAGTATGACGGCGCCTCCACGCATCTCTTCAAGGTCTTCGACGCCGAGGGCCGCCGCCAGGAGTGCTGCGCTGGAGGGGAGCGCGAGGCTGATGCGAGCTTCGCTCGCGACCACTCCAGCAGCAGCAACCCTTGGGAGTCCAGCAGCTCTCCTGAGCTCTACGAGACTCCGGAGACGAGCGACGAAAGCTACGTCCCCCCGAGCTCTCGCCGCGCCTGGAGCAGGGCTGCATCGTCCGGCCGCCGCCGCTGCTGATCTAGATGGGGTTGGCACCGGCCTCCTGTGGCCCACTGTTGATGATGGCGTCTGCCACATGAGGATGTAGATAGGATCCCCATTAGCTTAAGCTTTCGTTTCCTGGGAAGAATCATGAATCACCCTGTGGGGGCATGTAAGGATCTGCAATGCCTTTTGTACTTATTTTCTTCGTGATGAAGATTCAATGAATGTGTTTCCCGTTAAGGCTCGGTCTCCCCTTTCTTTCCTCGCGATAGCTTGTTGCTCTACGCTGACGGGTCTCGGTCCCAAGGCGGCTACAGCCGTCGCTGGTATGCTAGGTCGTGATGCCGTGGTCAAGGCCAGGAGGTGCGCGGCCCGAGGTCTAGTAAGAGCCCCTGAGGCGCGATGCTCAGGAGGTCCCCCTTAGCGCCCAAGCGGCCATGGTAAGGAAAGAAAGGAAGATGACTTGGCCGCAATGGGGTTGCGGCATGGTGTGAGCGACTATTAGGCCCAAATATTTAGCCGACCGAGGGTGAGACTTATCTTGCTGACTTCGCGGTGATTCCTGATGTTGTGCTAGGGCCGCGCGCCAACTTTCGCGACATAGCTAGGCCGGTCCGTACGAGTTTTCCTTCTCCTAAGCTCTCCTTAGTGCTCTACGTCCTCAGCTCCCGGCCCTCGAGCGAGCTCAACTGCCACTGGTATGCTAGGTCGCGATGCCGTGGTCAAGGCCAGGGCGTGAAGGTTGGAGAGCCAGTAAGAGCTCCTGAGTCGCGATGCTCAGGAGCCCCCCTTTTAACACGCAACCGAATCGCATGAGAGAAAAGGAAACTCGCGGTGCCGCTTGCTGTCCTCCCCGCTGGGTCCCTGTGGACAGGCACAAGAAGAAACATGGTTTGCCGTTACTGCCGCCTGCGTGCCGCTAGTTGGTCTGGATGAAGTGAAGGCACTAAGGGCCTAGTGAGGTGACGTGCATGGTGCGTGCCGCGAGCCAGAGCTCGACCACTCAGATTTGTCGGTCATGGCAGGGACGGACCCATGCACCAGCGCCGTGCCTGTGTAGGGGCCCCAAGGGAGGCGATGATCGAGCAGGTGATAGCAATTGATAGGTTAATTATGAAGAGCAGATCGACTTGGATAAATGTAGGAAGATACGTGCCACTTGGCCTGGCCCGAGGGGCGTGTGGTTGATGCAGTCCGAGGGGCACCCCCAACAAGGTTAGCCAAAGGCATAGCAAAAGGGATACATGCCACAGGGACGGACCCACGTGGCCTGGGAATAATGCAGCCCGAGGGCGGCTCCCAACTTAAATGAACTTGGAGGATGTCACCTGGTTATGAAGACGAAGTAGAGTTGGTGCAGCTGAAGCCACGCGTTGAAGGAATGGCTCCTCATGAGCTACCGGGACCCTGAGCCTCAGGAGGCTCTAGGGGCTCGGGAGGTTCCCTGAAGACCGTCCTCATTTCCTCCGAAACGGCGCGGAACCTGGCATCCTGAGCCGTCAGGACTTGCCTCACATTGTGCTGATTGGTCGACGCCACGCTCGGCAAGCTGAAGGGCATGCGAAAATAGCTGTGTGGTGGACCCTCACAGCGGCCCGCACGTGATGGCCAGAAGTGTTACGGAGATGCGGCCCTGTTGAGCCCTAGGATGTCATTGCAGGTGCGCAGCCCGGCATCGTCGCCTGGATGGGGGGCTATGCCTTGTGAGCGGCCGTGGCCGCGCATGGCCCTCGCTTCTTGCAGTTCTTCGGTGGTCTTGGTGATGAACTCCTGTGCGGTGGGCACTCCTTGCCCTATGCTCTCCTGAGGAAAGTGTGTCGTGAGGAACGCCTCCAAGTGGTGCCCAAGCGCCTCCCTCGTGAGGTTGGCAAGGTCTGAGGCTATCCAGGAGAGAGCCCCCGAGCCTCGCCGGAGGAGGGCGCTGGACGCGCTTTCCTATGCGGTGGAGGGAGGCACCCCTGGAGTGGGTGCTGATCCTGACAAGGCCCCTGACACGACGCTGTCTTCTTGGGGTCCTACGTGGCGCGTCAGCTTCTTATTGGGGATGGTCTTCGGAGGGTCTCCACTTCTGCTCTCAGGGTTGTCGACTGCCGCGGCTTGGAAGGCGCGCTCGAGGGAGCACACCACATCCCTTTCTTCACATGGGACCATAATGATTCCCCTGCTTCCTGGCATCTTGAGGACACTGTGGCCATGGTGAGTGACTGCCATGAATTTGGCCAGGGCTGGTTACCTGAGGATGGCATTGTACCGCAGGCGGATGTGTGTGATGTCGAAGTCGATGAGCTCGGTGCGGTAGTTCTTGCGCTCCCCGAAGGTGACAGGCAGGCGGACCTGCCCTATCGGTGTGGTGGAACCGTCGGTCACTCCTGAGAAAGGTTTGGTTGGCTGGAGCTGCTCATAGGGCACTTGGGGGTTGTTGAAAGTGTCGACGGACAGGACGTTGAGCCCTCCGCCACCGTCGGTGAGAGTCTTGGTGACTTGCACATTGCTAATGACTGGGGAGCATAGCATAGGCAGGGAGCCAGCGGTGGCTGCACACTTGAGCTGGTCTGCCGAGCTGAAGGTGATGGCGCACTGGGACCACCTGAGTGGGCGCGTGGCCTCAGCTTGGGGAGCGCCGTGTTCACCTCGCGAGCGAACTGTTTGAAGATGCGCTGAGAGGCCGGGGCCTGGGCACCGCCCAAGATGCAAGAGACCGCACGCGGCTCCTGGAAGCCCCCAGCCCTCTCGTTCTGGTGGTGGTCGTTGTTCCTTCTCAGTGGCGGCAATGGGGGAAGACCGGCGTTGCCTTGGGGGCGATCCTCACGAGGCGGATCCCTCCAGGCGCCCTCGCGAGGTTGGTCCTACCAGCGGTCTTCACGAGGCTGGTCGCGCCACTCCTGGCATGGGCCACGGTCGTCCCAACGTCCGCCTTCGCGTCCTCCTCCGCGGCCGTAGCCCCGATCGTTGCGCTCGGGGCGTCGAACGAAGCGTCCTACTCGAATGGCTCTGAGCTCTTGACAGTCGCTGGTGTTGTGGGTGTTCAGGTTGTGGAAGGCGCAGAACGGGCGACCGTTCTTGGATGACTCGGGCTGATCTCTGCCTCGCTTGGCGTCGGGCTCCGCTGCGAGCACTACTGCCTCTTTGCGCTTCACATCTTTGGCCTTGGCCTTCTTCTCCTCCATTCCTGCAGCTGGCAGCTCAAGGAGAGAGAGGCGCCCTTCCTCGTCTCTTGCGCACCTGTTCGCCAGGTTGAACAGCTCCTGAGATGTGCAAAGCTCTTCGTGGATAGCTAGCTCTTCCTTCATCTTGATGTCACGGACGACGTCTGAGAACTCGGAGATGATGGCTTCGTCCGTGACCTTGGGGATCTTGAGGCGGGTGTTGTTGAAGTGCTGGATGTACTTCTGGAGGGTCTCTCCTGGCTGTTGCTTGATGCGGCGTAGATCGCCCGCGACTGGTGGGCGGTCACGAGTGCCCTGGAAGTTGGCAATGAAGCGGTCGCGCATCTCGTCCCAGGAGGAGATCGAGTTGTGCTGCAGGTTCAGGAGCCAGGAGCGGGCCCCATCCTTGAGAGCCATGGGAAACCAGTTTGCCATGACTTTTTCGTCGCTGTTGGCCGCTTCGATGCTCAACTCATAGAGTTGCAGGAACTCCGCGTGGTCAGCGGTGTCGTCGTACCGAGGAGGCAGACCTGGCTTGAACTTCCCTGGCCAAGCAACACTACACAGCTCAAGGGTGAAGGCGCGGCAGCCAGCTGTGGTTGCCGGGGCCCGCTTCGGAGGCGGAGCTTGATCTTGGCAAGGTCCACGCTGCACCACTGCAGGCGGCGTGCGGTCTTGACGAGGTGGCGCAGGGAGCGCCGGTGAAGCTTCTCGCGGCCGCGGGATTTCTTGGCAGCTCCTTTCTTCACGCGTGGGCGCCGGGCGCGGTGGATCACGCCGCGGAGGCGCGCGCCTTGGTGCCAATGCACCGTCTTGGGGTCGAGGCAGCGGAGGCACGCCATGAGCCCCGTCTCTCGCGGCTGGCTGAGGTGGAGGCAGAGAACGGGACGATGCCGAAGAGCCCCCTGCGGCACGGACGAGCTCGGTGATGAGGTCGAGCCACTCCTCATAGACGTCATCGACGGGGCGATAACGCAGGAGCTTGTTCGCCGCGATGAGCGCGGCCCGTGCCTCCATGGGAGCGCGATGCACGTGAGACGAAGAACCGGCAAGGGTGAGTGATGGAGTAACGGTGCGGCCGTCTTGCCGCACCGAAGGATGCTGCGAGGACGCCTGCTGCTCGTTCCTCACTGGGCCAGTGGCAGCGTTGGCGGCGGGGGACGGAGAATGACGAGGTGGCCCGTTAACGGGAGCCGTCTGAGCGACACGGGCGGCGAGAGGAGCCCGACGCTCAGCTCGAGTACGGCGAGCGTCCGCCATGGGGACAACGGAGCGACGGAAAGGAAGCTACGGCGCACCCCTACCTGGCGCGCCAAATGTCGGATGTGGGGCTCCGGCAAACCCTTAAGGTTCGAACACTGGGGTGCGCGCGAAGTCTTTCCCTTCTACCAATCTACGCTCTAGATCGCTAAGATCTTGCGGACGAACTCGATGAACACGCAACACAGAAAGACACAGGGTTTATACTGGTTCGGGCCACCGTTGTGGTGTAATACCCTACTCCAGTGTGGTGGTGGTGGATTGCCTCTTGGGCTGATGATGAACAGTACAAGGGAAGAACTGCCTCCTGAGGTTGAGGTGTTCTTATGTGTATGAACTTGTGGTGTGTCTCCCGATCTCTGATGATCTTCTCTCGCTAAGATCCCCCCGATCCACTGTGGTGGCTAGTCCTATTTATAGAGGCCCTGGTCCTCTTCCCAAATATCAAGCGGGAAGGGAACCAACAATGGCGGGCTAATTTGAAGGGAGACAGCTAGTACAAGCTATCCTGACAAAAGTAGTCTTCGCCTGCACAAAGCTCTAGTGGTGACGCTGCTTTGGGCTCCACGATGACCTCCGTTTTGCAGTCCATGGTCTTGGTATTGTTGCACCGAAATGGCAACCTTTGCCTGAGGCCTCGGTACCCCGTGGCTGCGCTTGCCCCTTTTGCATCAAAGAGGAAACAAGGACGCTGCGCGCACTGGCGCCCGCCTGGCGCTCGCCTGGTGTCGATCGTCATGGCTCACGTCATGAGAGCCTCGCGAGGTTTGCCCTGCCTTGATATCTCCGCTCCTCGTGAACCTTCCTAGCTAGGCCACTCCAGAGGAGGTCTTGCGTCGTCCGCCTCACGAGGCTTGGCCCCTCGCGAGGGTCTTGGATGCCTTGTTGGTGAAGACGGGCCGTACGGCCTGCTGGCTCAACCACACCGCGGGTCGTAGGCAGGCAAGTCTGGGGACCCCCGTTTCCAGAACACCGACAGCGCTATTCAACGCTTTTTTGAATTTAAAATATTACCTTCTATGCGGCCATTTATAAAATCTGAGAGTTGTCCAGTCGTCGGCTTCCGCCCCCATGTAACTAGTACTGGGGTGTTTGGGATAAACCTGAGCACTCTTTATCCCAATTTTGGGTCCTTCGAGGGAGGTGTTCAGCACAACAAACCAGGCAATCGGACTATAAGGCTTTATCACTCTCACTTAGCCATAGAAGTCTACAATTTTAAATTTTGGCGAAGCCCTAGTATTCAGAAGCCCGAATTTGGGGCGCTATATACGCCTAGGTCGGGCAAGGCCGACTCCTCGCCCGAAGCGGAAAAAGTCTTTAAGGACTTGAGACCTCTCGAACAGCGACCTGCTCTTGCCTTATCATGACAGTTAGTTTTCGGCTTTCTCTACTGAGGTGCTCGTCTGGAAGAACCGGGACACAATCGCAGTAGTTCTCCCAGCGCTACATTAGCCGATATAGCGGAACATAAGGTACCAAAGCATGGGAGCCGGGCAAACCCAACTATTGACCCAAGACATGATTCGGAGCTGATGCATATAATGCTATAAGTTCGGGGTGCCGCACTGTCGAAAGTGTTTGGACTTCTCACGCCGTACTATGGGGTAAACGAAAGCCCCTGGCGTACTAACCGTACCAGAATGTATGGGTGCAAGTTGTTGTAAATGAACATATAAGAAAAAAGGGATTGGTAATGAAATAATAGATTAATGTTGTGCATTGTTATTTAAATAATACGTCGAAGCATACTGATACAAGTAGTGCAATAAGCAAAAAAATAGGACTATTTGACATGTCCTATCCAAGGGCAGGCTGCATACGGATAGTAAAAAGCAGGTATATTGATTATTAGTAGAGACCACCTGGGGGTTCCCTTGTACGTCTTAGCTTCTTGACTCCTTGGTTGTTCCTTCCCGTAATGTGTCCGGCAATCGTACTATCGGAAAGGGCTTCCAGAGAGTAAGGTCCTGAAAGAGAAAAAATGATAAAGGTATGTAGCCCCTAGGGCGGTTAAGCCGCATTATGGGACGTGCCCTGATCGTGCCCCCGCCTATGTCCATGGTATTTTCAGTGTGTAATTGCGTACGTGCGGCACGGATTTTGTTGCTTGACTGGGACTGGGTTGGGGGCCGAATTGCTAGGCGAGCTCTGAACGTGCCAGGCGATCCTGTTGTAGTTTACTCCATACTCGCTTGACGACGTCTGGGGGCTGTATCGCCGAATTGGTGGTTTGCCTTAAAAGGCTGCTTTATGCTTCTGCTGCGAGGGCCGCAGTGTGCTCTTCCATGCGGAGCGAGCGTTCTGTGTTTCCATTGACTGTTATGACCCCCCTAGGTCCTGGCATCTTGAGCTTTAGGTATGCGTAGTGCGGTACCGCATTGAATTTTGCAAATGAGATTCGCCCGACTAGTGCGTGATAGCCACTATGGAACGGGACGATATCGAAGATTAACTCCTCGCTTCGGAAGTTGTCCAGAGATCCGAAGACCACTTCCAGTGTGATTGAGCCCGTGCAATGGGCCTCTACACCTGGGATGACGCCCTTAAAGGTGGTTTTGGTGGGTTTGATCCTCAAGGGATCTATTACCCATTTTGCACACTGTATCCTGATAGAGCAGGTTTAGGCTGCTGCCGTCGTCCATAAGGACTCGAGTGAGGTGAAATCCGTCGATGATGGGGTCTAGGACTAGTGTGGCAGATCCGCCATGACGGATACTAGTGGGGTGGTCCCTGCGATCGAAAGTGATCGGACAAGCGGGCCATGACGAATACTAGTGGGGTGGCTCCATCGCATAGACGTCCCTTAGTGCATGCTTCCATTCCCTCTTGGGAATGTGGGTTGCGTATATCATGTTCACCATCTTCACTTGTGGGGGGAACCTCTTCTGTCCTCCCGTGTTCGGCGGCCGGGGCTCCTCCTCGTCATCACTATGCAGCCCCTTGTCCTTGTTTTCGGCATTCAACTTGCCGACCTGCTTGAACACCCAACATTCTCTGTTGGTGTGATTGGCTAGCTTATCGGGGGTGCCGTGTATTTGACACGAGCGATCAAGTATGCGATCCAAACTGGACGGGCCCAGAGTACTTCTTTTGAATGGCTTTTTCCGCTAACCGGATCTAGAGCCTCTGAATCCGGCATTGACTGTCGTATCATTGATGTTATCACCGTTGTTGCGGCACTTTTGTCTATTACGACGTGGTCTGCCGTTGGCATCTTTGGTATCTGAAGTGCCCGAATTCCTTGATGTGTTTGCTGCGAGCCAGCCAGCTATCCTCGCCCGCGCAAAAGCGGGTCATGAGTGTCGTGAGGGCTGCCATAGACTTCGGCTTCTCCTGGCCAAGGTGCTAGGCGAGCCACTCGTCACAGATGTTATGCTTGAATGACGCTAAGGCCTCTGCATCCGGATAGTCGACAATTTGTTTTTTCTTAGTTAGGAACCATGTCCAGAATTGCCTGGCCGATTCCCCTGGCTACTGAGTTATATGGGTCAAGTCATCAGCATCCGGTGGTCGCACATAAGTGCCCTGGAAGTTGTCAAGGAATGCGTCTTCCAAATCCTCCCAACTGCCGACGGAGTCTGCTGGCAAGCTATTCAGCCAATGCAGAGCTGGTCCTTTGAGTTTTAGTGGGAGGTACTTGATGGCATGCAGATCATCACCGCGAGCCATGTGGATGCGAAGGAGGAAATCCTCAATCCATACAGCGGGATATGTTGTACCATCATACAATTCAATATTTACGGGTTTGAAACCCTCCGGGAATTCGTGATCCATAACTTCAACAGTGAAGCATAGGGGGGGGGGGATGGCGCCTCTGTGCCGGGCTATATCACGACGCAGTTCATATGAGTCTTGTCTGCTATATTCGGCCCGACCGGATATACTTTTAGTGTATCCGGCGCGACGGTCATCGTCCCGTGTTAGCGCGCGCCCTCGTGACCCGTATATCGACCTTGCATGTTCTGCCCTGCTGTCCAATACGTCTCGCAGGTCCCATGTGTTTCCCCGGGCCTTGGTATTTTTGCTTGAGTGGCGGCAGGGTGCAGGCTGAACTTCAGGCTGAAACGCCTCTCTGTCTCGGCCACAAGGTGGCCGGTCAGCCGCATCATACACCGGTGATGTAGGTTTCAATGCTTCCTCTTCGAGGTGAGGTAGCAACCTGCGCTTTGGGTAACTCTTGGAGGGGCGCTCGAGTTCGTATTCCTCAGCCGCAAGGACTTCGGTCCATCTATCTGCTAGCAAGTCCTGATCATCTTGAAGCTGTTGTTGCTTTTTCTTCAAGCTATTTGCTGTGGCCATAAGCCGGCGCTTGAAGCGCTCCTGCTCGACGGGATCCTCAGGCACGATAAATTCTTCGTCGTCGAGGCTCACCTCGTCTTCAGAAAGAGGCATGTAATTGTCCTCCTCTGATTCTCCATCCTCTGCCTGCTCTGGAGGGCTAGCTTGTTCACCCTCCCCTCTAAATCGTGCTGGAGGGGATTGTTGTTGTCTTCGGCACTATCCGAAGTGTTATTGTCTCTTGTGCCGGTATCACTACTTTTGCTATGGCGGGACTTAGAGCGGCGCCGCTGACGTCGGTGCTTGGGGTGCTTCTTGGAGGGGTCATCCTCCGCTGTCTCGTTGCCATTGCCTTCTTTGGGGGTGTCCACCATGTATATATCATATGATGAGGTGGCGGTCCAGCGCCCTGTGGGCGGTCGTTCCTGTTCGTCTCCTGCATCGTCGTCCATACCGTCGATGTCTTCGGAGTCGAAGTCGAGCATGTCGGTTAAATCGTCGAGAGTGGCTACTAAGGGGTGGTGGGTGGGCAGCGAATTTCTTCGTCATCCGCATCCCATTCTAGCCGGACATATTTCGGCCAAGGTTCTCCTGTCAAGGAGAGAGACCTTAGTGAATTTAGCACATCGCCGAAAGGTGAGTGCTGAAAGATATCCGCGGAGGTGAACTCCATGATCGGCGCCCAATCGGATTCGATAGGCACGGATGTAGGCGGCTCGGAGTCCGTGGCCGGAGACGAATCCAGTGGTTCAGCAACACGGCTCTCGTAAGGGGTGAAATCAGTATCCGGCTCCATCGCCACTGAGAGTGCTGCCTCCATGGCGGGGTCTATCCCTCCATCCTCGGATGGCGCAATTTGCTCCGGATTGAAGGCCGAAGTAGTTGTAGGTGTGATCTCCCGAAGACTGTCCGACGACAAAGCTAAATCATGCTCGTCGTGATCATGCGGCGCACCCGACATGGGCTCGAATCCATTGAAGATCAAGTCTCCGCGGATGTCGGAAGTGTAGTTTAGGTTTCCGAACCTGACCTGATCGCCAGGGGTGTAACTCTCGATCTGCTCCAGATGGCCAAGCGAGTTGGCCCGTAGTGTGAAGCCACCGAATACGAGGATCTGTCCGGGAAGGAAAACCTCGCCCTGGACCGCATCATTACCGATGATCTAAGGATCCATCAAGCCTTACAGTGACGGCACAGTGGAACTCTCAATGAAAGCACCAATTTCGGTGTCAAAACCGGCAGATCTCAGGTAGGGGGTCCCGAACTGTGCGTCTAAGGCGGATGGTAACAGGAGGTAGGGGACACAATGTTTACCCAGGTTTGGGCCCTCTCGATGGAGGTAATACCTTACGTCCTGCTTGATTGATCTTGATGATATGAGTATTACAAGAGTTGATCTACCAAGAGATCGAAGAGGCTAAACCCTAGAAGCTAGCCTATGGTATGATTTTCTGTTGTCCTACAGACTAAACCCTCCGGTTTATATAGACACTGAAGGAGGCTAGGGTTACACAAAGTCGGTTACAAGGGAGGAGATCTACATATCCGTATTGCCAAGCTTTCCTTCCACGCCAAGGAGAGTTCCATCCATACACATGACGAAGTCTTCAATCTTGTATCTTCATTATCCAACAGTCCGGCCAAAGGATATATAGTCCGGCTGTCCGGAGACCCCCTAATCCAGGACTCCCTCAGAGGTGGTTTGAGAGGTAATCATCAGTGCACTGCTTTGGAAAGGCCTAAAAACAAGGATGTGCATAAATATCTTCTCTATATTGGAAATGGGGCAAAGGAATAAAAAAAGGCAAGGTATAATAGTTAGTATCATCTTGTAGTGAACTGATGTCTTCTCCATTGTGCAGACAAAGATCTTGTTGATTTTTGTCACTAATTTCTTTATCCTAACAATATTTCTGAGTTTCTTGATTTGATTGATATTCATGGACAACGCATTTCCCCATATGCAAAAAGGGTTGAATAACCTCAACGCCACCCAGTACTGGGGCAGGAGTTCGGGAGTATTGCCATAACTCGTATAACAGATGCTTTTCGAAGGTTGAGGTAGACGATTTCCGAAGGTTTCTTGGTTATGTGTTGAAGGATGGATAAAGCTGGATGTAGGATTTGCTAGTTTTTGGTGAGATATTATGCTTCCCCTGTATCCCCAACACCTGATTGCATAACCGAAAAGTTTCGGGAGTTTATAAGTGGAAATTCAAGTAGCTCTTAGGATATCTTTCCGACAGATGTATGATTTGAAATTGGGGTTCGACCTCTAGTGGTCCGCCTATTCACGGTTGGTTTTACAGTGGTCTCATTGTGTCTTAAAGAGTCCTTGGCTATGCCGACTCAGGGACGCTTCGTATGTCATGTGCACTGACTTGTACATGATGGTGCTGTATGATCGAGCCCGTGTAGGCCTCACCACGAAAACTTCGGACGAAATCTCTATCATATGTTTGTTCCGGCTTATTCCGCAAGCCAATCCTTTGTTTTGTTTTGAGTTGTGGTATTTGAGTTGCTTCGAAGTCAAATGTTGATTCCATCCCTTGTCTAAGTGGTGTTCTCATACTCCGATGTGAATACCAATCCTTCTCGATCATCGAGATTGTCTTGTCAATCCTTTTCAACCGGTGTGCTTCTCCTCAAGTGGATCCGTCCATTTTCAACATCCGCAAGATCTGGTATCAGTTCTTCTCAATGGTGTTTGTTTCATCTGTTCCAAGTTGCCTTTGTTTTTCCCGCCCACCCACACTTCTTCTTCAAGGATTCATATTTCTTGATCAAGTGTACATCTTATTCATGTCAAGTCTCTTCATTCTTTTCTTTCAATGTTCGTATCCGGTGATTCTCAGGAAGATTCTAACGGAGCTTCAAGTTTGTCACTCTTAACTCGTTTTCTTCTCCGGTGGATTCAATTCAAGCTTTGTCGATCATATCTGTTCTCGCTTCAAATGTTTTCTCATGCCAGTGCAATTCTTAATCATTACCTCTCGTTACTCTTTGTTTCGGAGTGCTCAAGATGTCTCGAGGCTGTTATCTCATTCAAGTCTTTTAATTCAACTGGTGCAATCTATCTCTTTAAATCATTTCAATAGTGTTTCTTTTGAGTGGGCCCTAACCCACAGGTCTTTTACCAGGATCTTACCTGACTCTTCTTATTCTCTCGGAGTTAGTCTCAAATTCATTTCAAAGTTTGACGTAAGAATGAGTTATCATCAGTCAAATGCCCTTCTCCAAGATCTTTCAAACTCTTTTCATCGTTGGCTCAATCTCTTCGCTTTTGATTCTTCCATAGTGCCTAAATGATTCATGGTGGTCTTTCTCGTAGTCATTCTCGGATTTTGAAGACGAAGAAGAGTTTTTCCTCTAAATCTTGCTCCATTCTCTTCAAGATTCATGGTTCTAGCTTTGACGCCATCGTCTCTTTATTGTTTTCGATTATCGGAATTCTTTTCACCTATCCGGAGCAAATTCAGGAGTATTTTCAGTTTGATCATCCGAAGCCCATCATCTCAGATTTATTCTTTCTTAGCTTTCAGCTATCATTCTCCAAATATTACCGGTGCATCTCTCAAATATCCTCTAATCAGCTCGTGATCTATTCGTTCTCTTGTATCTAAATCCCCTCAAGTATCCTCACTTGTTCTCTAATTCTTACCGGTGATTCATCACTTTACTTTGTAAATTTCCAATTCTTACGGTGGCTATTCAAGATTCTTCTTCGTTCGTGTTCATATCAATCCAATCGTTGTTCCCAAATCTACCTGTGGTTAGTTGAAGACTTTCCAAGTTTATGCTATATCTATTTTAAATCATTTCTACGAGAATAAGTAGTATGCCAAGTCCATTGCTTGTCATCAATTTAAATTGGTGAAGGATAAGCATAACATAATTCTTCTTCATGTTTCACCCAAGTGATTAATTCTCTATTCTGGAGGCTCATCAAATTCCGATTTAAATTGTTTCATCTTCTCTTTTTCCTGGAGTTCCAACAATTTTCAACTATTTCACCACAGAGATTCATCTAAATCGGTACAAGGATTCACCTTGTGTTTTCAACTTCTTTTTCCTTCTGTTTGATCATCCTTTTGTTTAACGGAGTTCTTCATGAAGGTTCTACATGATGGTTCATAAAGGATTTAATTCATTCTCGAAGTTTTCATCGAGATTCTTTTCTAAGGAGCTCAAGTATTCTTCATCTTGCAATCCGGAGTGCAATTCTTTCTACCTTATCATTGGAGGTGGTATTATGTCATTCTTGATAATTTGAGTTCATGTGTTATGATTCACATGTTATTAAGAATGAGGTATTTTAAATCCATCAACCAACTAGTTGGAGCTATCTTGTGACATGTTTCACCTAAAGCCTTCCCTAAGGATTGTTGCTTTCTATGGTGCTCATAAGTGACCCAAGTTCTTCTTTTATCCTCCCGGTGAAATAGCTTTCTCGTCTCCCTATTGATATCAATCCAATTCTTTTCCCGTAAGTGGCTGGTTGTCACCTCATAAATTGAGATGTATTCCATAAGACCATATCAAGCTTATCCTTTTCATTGTTGGTTTTCCAACAACTCCGTTTGACCCTTCTCCTAACAATACCTTTTCAATCTCTTTTGTAGCAGAAGTTGGCATTTTCTTCTACATTCTTTTATCTCAACGATCTATCTGCTATTTATCTCTTCCGGAGGCATTGCGATGTTGCTCTTTTCAACCCATCATTTTGTTTTGTCAAGAGCATGCTTCTTTCTTTTGCTTATCCATTTAACAGGAGTGTTGTGTCCTCTACTCAAGTTCTTTTCGCCTTATCAAGCCTTGCATCCCTTCTCTACCGGAGTGCTGCCCAAAGTTGTTCTACCGTGTTCCTCTTTGCTAACGGAGTGCTTTCAACTTCATTTATCTCCATTGTATTCTTTTCTCGAAATGTCTTAATCTTTTCAAGGTTCTTTGGTTTCACTCGTTTGTCAAAGGAGCAACTTAGTTTTACCTCTTCTCTTTCTCTTCCGTTGTCCCTCCGGTGCCATTCTAGATCTCGGGACGAGATCCTCTCATAATGGTGGAGTGTTGTGACGCCCCGAGACCGATGCGCCAGGTGTCTCCCAGTTGTTCGCCGTCGTTGCCATGTCATTCATTTGCGTGTAGCATCTTGTCATGTCATCATGTGCATTGCATCATCATGTTTTCAAAACTTGCATCCGTCCAGGTTCCCCAGTTCCGTCCGTCGTCCGTTCTAAGCCCAGACACACTTGCACGCGCCCGCGGCATGTTCGAAATATTATTTGATAAGTGGCCGGAAAATGTTCTCGGAATGGAATGAGAGTTGACGTGTGGTCTTATTATAGTGTAGATAGACCGCCTGTCAAGTTTCATCGCATTCGGAGATCGTTTGGTGCCCCAACGGATAACTATAGCGGCAGTATAGCCGGTCACACGTCGGACATTTTCGGTCTCCGGAAACAGTCGCCGGGCCTTTCTCTCTTCTCTCTTCTCATCCTGAGGCCTTCCGCACAGTCCACTACCTACCGCCAGGCCCAACCTAACCTCTCTCGTCAGCCCGCGGCCCTCCTCTCGCGCGCGTCCGAAATCGGTCCCGGACCCGACCCAGACAGTCGTCACCGTTGGATCCGGAACATCCCCAAACATCTACAAAACATCGCCATTGCCTTGTTTGGACTCCCTAACCCATTCATCTCCGACCGTCCAATTTTGATCGGACGATCCAAAATACTCCATCTCCTTTTCACTCTTTTTTTCTTTCTTGTTTTCTTCTCTGTAATGGAAAGTAGAGAAGAGAGAGATCTTTTTTTTTCTTTTTTTCTTTCTTCTCTTCTTACGTTGAATCCAGCCGGCCCGGTCCCGCAGCCTCCTGCGGCCCATTTGGCCAAGGCCTCCCGTAGCCCAGCCACCTAACCCTAGCGCACCCCCATCCCGATCGATACCTCCCCCCTCTCGCTCCCACCAGCGCCGCCAGGGGCCGAGACCCATCTCCCTCGCGCAGCAACCCCAGATCCCATCGCTCCCTCACCCCCTCGCTCCCTTTCCCCGATCCACCCCACACCGCCTCCCTTCGATTCTCCTCCGCAAGCGACCAAAGCCACCGGAGCGCCGCCAGCCTCGTCCCTCTCCCCTTCGTTCTCCTGTGTTGTCATACGCAGAGGAGAAGGGCCCTCGCGCCGTGCTCCTCGTGCGCCTGCTCCCGAATATCCTCTCCGATCGCCTCCTCCGCGCCTCCAGCCTGCCATGGTCTCTTCTACCTCAGCGCCACCCATGGCTGCCTCGCTGACAAGCCCCGCCGCTGCTCTGGCCGGCGAGTCCAGGCCGCCGAGCTCGCCTTGCCTCGCCTCCTGCATCCCGTGTGCCCCACTAGGCGCGGGGGTTCCCATGTCCAGCGCCTCCTGCTCGCTCCGCCACGGCCTCCTCGACGTGGTTGAGCCCGACCACGACCCTCTCCACATGCCACCTAGTTCTCGTCTCCTCCCTGTGGCATCGCGCGCCCGAAGCCTAGGACCTCCTCCGCTTGCTGTTGCCATTGCTGTCAAGTCAGACGACTACCGGACAAAGATTATCACCAAGTTCCATCGTTGAAGATTTTGTCAAGTTCCCCTAGTTTCGGCAAACACCACCCCACAAGCGCCAAGTACCACGTCGGTCCTTGTAGAGTTCAGATTCGACAAGTCCGATGGCGCACTTGTACAACTACTTTGTCGAGACCGAGACCGGCAAGACCGACGGCGCGGAAACGCCAAGTACCACTCATGTTGGCAAGACCCGCAAGTCGGACCCCCAACGATCGATGTCTCGTGGACTGTGTACAACTACCGTCGCCCCGAAGACGTTGTAGTCATCAAGTACCTCTCCGAACGAATGTGAACAACTATCGTAGCAAGAACGGGACCGGAAAGTCCGAAGACCACAAGTACCAAGACACCGATGACATGAACGTCTACGGAAACTCGTGCAACGATAAACATGTACCACTACCGCCGCCGAGATTGCGAGAACCTCTACCGTCGACCCTAGAGCGTGCGAGAACGACTACTTCCACTACAGCCATCGCGGGAATGTCTACTTCCTCTACTTTGCACCGAATGAGAACTGTCCCGCATGCATGCTTCGAAGGTATAACCTCGAGACGATGTCCGTGAACGAATGCATGTTGGTTGTCGTAATCCGCCCGTGAACGTTAGTTGTTCCCTCATTTGACACCGTCGTCGATTCATGGGACACCCGGTATCCGGGAGCGCCCCACCATCTTTTGCACGCATCCGCACACTTCTCCTTTGCATCGGTACCTCAATCGAGTTACCGGAACTGGAACGTTGTCGTGGCACTGTTTCGTTATCGTTGTCGTGGCACCCTTTTCCTTTCCACCACGGTGATAAATGCTTCTTAATGCTCTTGTCAACTTTTAATAAAAATTGCATAAACTTGAACATGTCATCCGCATCATGTTAACAACTTTAAGATGGTTAAAAGTTGTTGTTGCATTAAAATTGCTAATGCATATGGGGACTTGCTGGATTTGTTATTTGTTATATCCGGCCCCATTTAAATTGTTTAGATGATATAGTTTTGTTATGCTTCACCTCTTGCCATGTTAACCAACATTTAATATTGTTGAGTACCTAACCGAGATGAACTAAATAATTCATGTGGTGATTCGTCAATATGCAACTCGTAGCATATTGAGCTCCACTTAATTTGTAGTATTGTTTGTGCACTTGACCATGCCATTCTTCATTAAACCGGACATGCATCATACTTGGTTGTGCATCATGCCATGAATATGTGGTGGTTGTTTACTATGTTGTGTGCTTCTTTCCGGTGTTGCTTCTTCGGGTTGGTTCCGTTAACGTCGCGTTTGTGAGGACCCGTTCGACTACGTCCGTTTGTCTTCTTCATGGACTCGTTCTTCTTCCTTGCGGGATTTCAGGCAAGATGACCATAACCTCGAAATCACTTCTATCTTTGCTTGCTAGTTGCTCGCTCTTTTGCTATGCCTATGCTGCGATACCTACCACTTGCTTATCATGCCTCCCATATTGTTAAACCAAGCCTCTAACCCACCTTGTCCGAGCAAACCGTTGTTTGGCTATGTTACCGCTTTGCTCAGCCCCTCTTATAGCGTTGTTAGTTGCAGGTGAAGATTGGAGCTTGTTCCGTGTTGGAACATGGATATTTGTTGGGATATCACAATATCTCTTATTTAATTAATGCATCTATATACTTGGTAAAGGGTGGAAGGCTCAGCCTTATGCCTGGTGTTTTGTTCCACTCTTGCCGCCCTAGTTTCCGTCATATCGGTGTTATGTTCCCGGATTTTGCGTTCCTTACGCGGTTGGGTTATAATGGGAACCCCTTAACAGTTCGCCGTGAATAAAACTCCTCTAGCAATGCCCAACATTGGTTTTACCATTTGCCACCTAGACTTTTCTTTCCCTTGGGTTCTGCAGAATCAAGGGTCATCTTTATTTTAACCCCCCCCCCCCCCGGGCCAGTGCTCCTCTGAGTGTTGGTTCGACCGAGTAGACTGCGGGGCCACCTCGGGGAAACTTGAGGGTTGGTTTTACTCGTAGGATGTCTCATCTGAGTGTGCCCTGAGAACGAGATATGTGCAGCTCCTATCGGGATTTGTCGGCACATTTGGGCGGTGTTGCTGGACTTGTTTTACCATTGTCGAGGATGTCTTGTAACCGGGATTTTGAGTCTGATCGGGTCTTCCCGCTAGAAGGAATATCCTTCGTTGACCGTGAGAGCTTGTGATGGGCTAAGTTGGGATACCCCTGCAGGGATTTGAACTTTCGAAAGCCGTGCCCGCGGTTATGGGCAGATGGGAATTTGCTAATGTCCGGTTGTAGAAAACCTGAAGATGACCTTAATTAAAATACATCAACTGCGTGTTTAACCTGATGGTCTCTTCTCGGCGGAGTCCGGGAAGTGAACACGGTGTTGGAGTTATGTTTGACGTAGGTTGTTCTAGGATGACTTCTTGATCATAGTTGTTCGACCGTGCTTTTGCCTTCTCTTCTCGCTCTCATTTGCGTTGTTAGGCACCATATATGCTAGTCGCTTGCTACAGCTCCACATCATACCTTTTCCTTTCCTATAAGCTTAAATAGTCTTGAGCGCAAGGGTGTGAGATTGCTGTGTCCCCGTGACTCACAGATACTTCCAAAACCAGTTTGCAGGTGCCGATGTACTATACAGGTAACGCAACCAAGCTCAAGGAGGAGCTCGATGAAGATCTTGTCCTTTGTGTTATTTCGTTCTAGTTGATCAGCAGTGGAGCCCAGTTGGGACGATCGAGGATATGCCTCTAAGTCGTGCTCCGACACGTGGGAGATATAGCCGCATCGAGGGCGTGACACAATGCGAGACGGCGACGCCATAGCGAGCGCAACAACTCGAAGGATGATGGAGAGGGCCTTGCGGGCCCTATGGATGGTCTGATACAGCACCCGCTGCTCATTCGGGAAGCCAGGGTCATAGGGCTGCATGTCCGCGATGGCATTGTCGTTCGCTTGTACACCCATGCTCTTTGAGGACACGGATGTTGCAGCACAGGTCCTCCTACACTGGTAGCTCTTTCGCCGTTAGGGCGTCGAAGTTCGGCCGCACCTGCTCTATGGTGAACACGGCATGAACCGGCTTGGATAGTGGCGCCGGCTCCTGGTCGGAAGCTACGTCCATTGTCTGATTGTCGTCACTTAGCTCAGCGAGCTCGCTGGCGAGCCAGCATGTTCGGTTGCTGGACTGACCCACTGCCAAGCACGAGTTTGACTGCCCTGGCCCACCCAGACTGCCTCCCTCGCCCGCGCGCGCTTTCTGCCTGAAATGGTCAGCGCCACCCGCCCCGCTTCTCGGTGCAGGCGATTGCTCAGCCTTCAAACGACACAAGTATCATCCGTCCGTCCATTTTCCGCCCACATTAATGATACGTGGTTGCCGAGGCAGCTACTCCGGCGCCACACGTCCGTCCCTCCGCCGCCCACCACTGCTATATAAACTGCTGCGTCGGCCATAGCCGCAGTCATCCACCTTCGTTCCCTTTCTCCTGTCCACACCTCTACTGCCCACCATGGCTTCCTCGCGCTCCAGCGCTCTTTGGGACGGGCGGACGACGGACCAAGCCGGCAGGCAGCCGGAGGATGACAATGTCCTAATGGAGAACATGGTAGTCGACGATCCGGCGCCAACCCCCTCCCCCACGCCATCCTCGCCGGTGCAGTGCACCATGACCATCAGCAAGGCCCGTGCCCAATACATGGACATGGTGAGGCAGAATCGTTAGGAGCAGTTCCACGAGGCGCATGTCGAGGCCGCCTACAACCACCATCTCCTCTAGGAGCACCTGCAGGCAAAGGAGCAGATCGCCACGGACCGGGCGCAGCAGGAGGCGCTACTCGACTTGTACCGCTCCGCCCGCGAGGGCCGCCTTGAGCGCTGGCAGTACCACATGCGGGCGGCGGAGGCTACGGCCACCTACAAAGAGGGTGATGAAGTACGCGAGGCGCTGTTTGGCGAGACCGAGGATGAGGTACAGGACAATGTCGGCTTCGATGAGTCCCCTCCCCGCTGGCGTCGATGAGGCCCTGCTCCGCTGAGACCCCACGGTGCGAACAACAAGGCAAAGGACACCGTCGGCTCCGCCGATGCCCCGCCCCTCCGGCACCGCAGCGAAAGATTTCGCTGGCTTTGGCGAGGCCCTTCTCCGCCGAGGACCCACTGCACCAACAATGAGGCAGAGGACATCGTCTTCTTCTCCGAGGCCCCACCCCACAAGCACTGAGGCGGAGGACCTTGCCGGCTTCGGCGAGGCCCTACTCCTCCGAGGCCCCACCCCGCCAACAACGAGGCAAAGGACATCGCCGGCTCAGCCGAGGCCCCACCCTGTCGGTAACAAGGTGGAGGATTTCTCCCGCTCCGCCGAGGCGCCGCCCCACCGGCAATGAGACAGAGGACATCGTCGGCTCCGTCGAGGCCCCGCCCCACTGCCAACAAGGCCGCGCCACACAGAAAACGAGGAAGAGTAGAACATGGTAGGTCGTCGCCGCTCGGGACCAAGTAAGGTCACCGCTGCTACCGTCCGGTTGAAGCCAAGCTAGGCAGGTTGACCATTGACGGACGATTAGCTTCTTGGCGGTGACATGGAGTCGGAGAGATATGTTGGAGAAGGATGCCGCTTCGGTTACTTAACTGCTGGTGTAGTTGGGTCACTGACACGTGGGCCCAATAGGCATCTGGGCCACATGTTAGTTATGCAACTGCACCTACAGTTAAGTCACTGAAGCTCAGTCCGTTGGAGAAGAAGCTTCTGTTCGGCTCAGCCAGACACAGGTGGGTAGCTTCGGTTAATTAATTATACATCCAGTGCAACCCTTTTTAGTTGAAGAATGTATGAAATGTAATGAAATCTGGCATGTTTATATGAAATCCAATCGTGTATGAATGAATTTAGTTTGATTAGTTCGAATTATTATATCACTGGCATTGGATGAACATGCAAAACAATATGCACTAGCATTATTCCCAGGGTGATCACCTCGATTGCAGCAGTTTCACATGTACTCCCTCCGATCCTTTTTAGTCTGCATACAAGCTTTGTGTGTAGTCAAAGTATCTCTACTTTGACCAATCTTATAGAAAAAAGTATGAACATTCACAATGTAAAATCAACTGACTTGAAAGAAATCTAATATGCGAAGTAAAAAGGAATAGAGGGAGTACAAAGAGTTTGAGAAGCTTTTTAGTGTTCCTGTACATTGCAATCAAACACACAGGCCTGGCTATTCATAGAGAACATTCAAAAAAATCGATGATTATGCATCTCAGCGATTCACATGTCAGAGCCAATATTTACTTCACAACTAAAGAATAAAGAAAAATTGATCGATGCTGCTGACAGCAAAGGGCGTCCCATTCGAAAATATCAAACGCATGTCTTCTTGCTAACATCAGTGAGCAAAATTTGACAAGGTTGTCCCATTCCAAAATGTCAAATGCGTGTTGTTTTGCATACATCAATGAGCAAACTTTGACAAGGTTTTCCCATTCCAAAATATCAAATGCCTATGATTGTCGAATGGGAAGGGTTTGCCATCAATTCGGACATTGACATGGCACCTCGTGCTAAATAAACCAACTGTTCTTTTTGTGCAGTTCCACCAAAATCAACCAAATTCACGCGTAGCTTGTATGATTTCGCCTGTATATGTTGCAATGCCTTGAACATATCGGCACCTCCTTTCTTTGGTGGAAATGAATGATTTGATGTATTCATGAACATTTTGTGCAGTTCCCATTGAAATCAAGCTGAGCAACCCTGTTTGCACAAATACAAAAAAAATTATTAGTATAAAGAAAACTGTACTATGAATTGACAGTTTAAACAGGCACCTACATGGTCCATGTAGAGCACACTTTTAAAAAATGGAACTCACCGGAAAGAATCCTAGAACAACATTGTACTTGTGCATCACGGTAAAAAAGATGGAGATCTGTCAGTCCTTCTGAGCTGAAGTTAGTTTGGTCTTGTGGGGAGTAATGTAACCATCCTTCAACTGCACCTTCCGATGAGAAGATAGACAGGGCGTCTTCATCCTGGCATAATCGGAACTAGTCACTTCACGTACTCCATATTTTTCTTCAGAGGAGGATGATCATGTTGTTCAAAGACAAGACGACAACTAAATGTTAGCATCCCTGTTTGCTCAAAAAAAGGAAATGAAATATTTAAAACAGCACAGATGGAGCACTTCTCAAGGACAATACCACTTTCTCATGATAGTATCTAAATAGTAGCACAACACCAATAGAGATGACAAAGCTCAATCATATGGATGAAATCCGTGGGCGAGTACCAACCTTTGTCAGGAGGCTTATTGTGTAGAGCATACAGATCAAGCATTTCTCCGGAACCATCTGTTGTTATCTACTATGGTTGCCATGCTTACTATATATTCCTCAATTAGTTTAATGTTTCCAACATCTTCTTGTGCAGTTCCACTATAATATATGGTATCTTCAAAGAAGATCCCTGCTTGCACAAGTAGAGATAATTACATATTACATCAAGAGTGGCATCAAATCAGTGGCAAAACAATTGCTTGTTCCAGCCATAGCAATAAATTAAGATGCAAAACTATATCATTGCTTGTGTCATCACAGTTCCAGTGCTTCATTACAGCACTAGGAGTTGATTTTTGTTTTTCTTCCACTTGTTCTTCCCCTTCATCTCTTGGTTCAATAACAAACAAGCTTCGCCTTCAATGTAAGATTTGGCATGTCAATTAGGGTGCACAAGTATAGTACTAAACGACGACATTAATTTTCTGATGGAAGTGGAAAAATACCGGCCAACAGTGGTGAAATATCCTTATCTTACCTCAATGGGATATTACGGTGCACATACATATTGGAAGTCTTGTATCCATTTGTGCAGTTCACTAAAATCAAGCAACATTACCATACAAGTAGCTCAACATATGAAAGCACACTTCACAATCATATGAAACAAGGCTAGTACTGACCTCTCAGGACGCGGAATTCAAACAACTCACAAGAAGAAGATCTAAACCAAAATTGCCAACACGGATAGGAAGTAAGATCTCCCCTTGTGCAGTTCCACTAAGATCAAGCAATCAAGCAACATTGTCGGTGTGACAATTTGGTTGAACTGCACAAAACACGCCTAAAACAAAAGTGTTTTGTGTAGTGCAATAAAAGGCCACAATAGCAACGAGGTGAAGTAGATAACCCTGTTTACATAGAGGTGCAAAGGAAACAACTAGTGGTCAATAACAGTGGATGACATAGAAGCCAACAAAAAGAAGCATCTAACTTATACTCTTATAAAAATCAGAGTTGGTGATGATGGTGTGCCTACCATCCTGCAATATAGGTCGTCCGATCTATATCTAACGGATAGGAAGGAAACTATGACAATTTACCCGCACTTCTCTCCACATTTGCAGATAAGGCCTTCCCTCGTTCATCGTTTTCTCCCACAAGATAAACTACTCATACAAATGCATCTTCATGTTCCGTGCAATGCACGAGCATCTTGCTAGTAACTTATCTAAATGGGAAAGAAAGCAAGACAATAGCATTTCTCAAACGGTGGCATTGATTAATATTAACAGAGAGATTATATTAACAATAAAATTCATTACACATGTAATTTGCTTTTAACTATGGTATTGCATCAATTTTCCAGCGGCAATATTAGAGGGTGTTTGTTTACAGGGACTTTTTGGTGTAAGGACTAAAAAAGTCCCTTTCGGTCCCATCTAAACCAAATAGGAGGGAATTTTAGGGACTAAAAGTGGGCATTTGGGACTAAATAAAGAATACCCCGAGGGAGAGTCTTTTTGGGACTTTTTCCAACAGTTTTCTCTGCCCCATATCACACCTTATCTCTATTTGTTCATTACTAGGGGTAACATGGTCTTTTAGCATGTCATTTAATAACCTCTAGTCCATGTTTAGTCCATGGAACCAAGCAGGTAGGGACTAGGGACTTTTTAGTTGGGACTAAAAAAGTCCTAGGACTTTTTAACCAAACAAGGCCTTGGATTAACAACAGCTAAAGAGTTGCACGGGACAGTGGACACACCAGCACCGTGTGCATCTACCAATGTGTGAAGGGGTGATGCATAGTTTGTTGCAACAAAAAACAAACAACCAAGGAGTGAGTGTAGCAAATCTAGTCCTGCTGAAACTCTATAGCCTTGTCCCCCAAAACAAAAAGATTAGTTCGTTACAGATGTGCGTACTGTGTTTGTCATTGTCTTCCCTTTTCGACCAACATAGGTGCTGGATAGCCAGTCTGTACTAGTACTTCCACCCTTCCTTTCCTCTTTGAACCACATCCTAGATTCATGCTATACAACTTTCCCCACAACTTTCCCTCATTCCTTTCCTCTTTGAACCATGTCCTAGATTCATGCTATACAACTTTCCCCACTACTTTCCCCTTCCTTTCCTTTTAGAACCACGTCCTAGATTCATGCTATACAACTTTCCCCACTACTTTCCCCCTTCCTTTCCTTTTTGAACCACGTCCTCGATTCATGCTATACAACTTTCCCCACAATGTTCCTGTATTCCTTTCCTCTTTGAACCACGTCCTAGATTCATGCTATACAACTTTCCCACTACTTTCCTATTTGATCCAACACCTAGATTCGAGTGCAGAAGCGGAAAAAGCCCACATGCAGCTAGAGCAATGCAGGTGGAATAAGTACATTATACCTTAAGGTTCTTGGGGTGTGGTTCGGTGGGCGGCCAGAGGCCGTTCTGCCCACACTATGTATGGCGGCGAGGAAAAAGGGGTCGGAGGCCCTCCCGCGCCGCCGCTGGGTGAAAGAGAACAGTTGCGCCAGTAGTGGATTCCCTCCCTCGCCGACGGCGACAACATTAAGCCTCCTTCCCTTCCCGGCGGACGGATCCTACCGGCACTTTGACCAGCAGTGAGGGGGAGAGAGAGGCCAACGAAGTCTTGTTTAGATCTGGAGAGGGTGAGAGAGTGTGAAGAGAGCAACTACAAGCGCTGAGGCTCCAGCGTGTATATATATAGTGGAGAGAGAATGTGAAGAGTGCAAACCCTAGGAAACAAGTGCCGAGGCTACAGCGTATACGTGATGAGGTGATTATACGGTCACTACGAGATCGTATAGCTCTGTATCCATCCATTTTGACCAGTCAAAGAATCCTCCTGGCACCGCCTAGATAACTTTCTCTCTCTGTCATGCGGGGCCTACGTTTCATTGGGTGGAAGAAAGAAGTCAAACAAAAACAAAATTATGCTCAACTGTGGTTATCGAACCTGAGACCTCAAGTCTGATGAGCGAACAGGTTAACCAGCTACACCACCCTCACGTTATGTTTAAAGAGAGGAAAATAACCTTTTATACATTCCTGCATTTCGTGTGACAAGCATGATGTGTTTTTTTGTGTGGGAGTCATTAGGATTTAAATCATAATTGTGTCATGTGGCTTTGGTCGTAAGGTCTTTTGGGATTTAAAGTAGTGTTGGTAGTACATAAATAATGCAGCCTTAGTCACCTTACCTCTCTCCACGTAGTACGTTGGCTCCCACCAGTCAGAGGGTGAAACAAAAAAATTAATAAGAAAAATAAAAAGTGCCAGCGGTGTATGTTACCTCACACATCTCGCTACTGCTCATGAACACTGTCCAATTGATCCCTCTATTCGCTCACGTACTATTTTAAGTGAATCCTTATTATAACATGCACACAATTTTGGGCACTTGTATTCGACCTAAGTCAGTGTGCCACCGTATCTCTTACTACTCCCTCCGTCAAGGTGCAGCGGGACCAAGGTGCAAGCAGATTGGAGTATAAGGAGAAACTTGACCGGTCCTTCCTCCAATCAAAGCCCTAATTTCTGTCTCTAAATGCAACAATTATTCACAACAACTAAGATATGTCGTTTTAGCTACCATGCAGGGCCACGTATTAACTCGCATGCAAGCCGAATTTGATTTCTTGACTGATCAACGCGTAGTTGCGCTCCATGCATTGGCTTTCCGAGAGAGATAACAAGGCAGAGTAAGGAGCGTTTGGTTACATTGCTCGGCTAGCCCAGCTAGCCAGCTTTCGCTTTGCCAACTTACCTGGTCAAGAGGTTTAGTTCTTTTTCTTACCAGCCTTGCCCCGTGAAAATCATTGTCATGAGTGGGTCGCCAATTTTTCCATGCGTGAAGTTTGCCGTCGGAAGCGAGCCGATCTAGCTCTCCTGAGCTAGCAAGGTTTTTCTAGCCCACCCAAGCTAGCTGGCCCACAAAAGCTAACATATTTTGACAGTTCCAAATGCCTAACCTTGCCCGGCTAGGCTATAAACTGTTCTTGCTAAGGATCCAAACGCTCCCTAAGTAATAACCACTACCGCAGGATGCTGCTAACGCGACACTACAATCAGAGACCCTTCGACAAAACTGTGTGCGATGCAATAATCGCAAGCGGTGGTGTAAAAGAACCGTCAAAAAAGGTGCAAAATGTTTGCGATGGCGGAGCCATCAAACACGGTTCAAATTTTAGTTGCGTGTGCGATGCAGGGCATATGGTTCTGTCCAATGAACTGTTTGCGAGGAGGCAGAACAAAAGAAACGGGCAGCCTGATGAAGGCGTGTGCGATATACATCATACGGTTCACTCGGATGAACTATTTGTGATTAGGCAACACAAAAGAAATGGTCAGCCAGATCAAGGTGCGTAATTCAGGGAATACGCTTCAGAAGGATTAACTGTTTGCAATTAGGCAACAGAACAGAAACGGGCCAGCCAGATCAAAGTGTCTATGATTGATGGCATACACTTCACATGGACGAACTATTTGCGATTAGCCTCTTTTGCCAGTGTCATCCCGCAACTAAATGAGAGCAATGTGAAGCTCCGGGCCAAGCGCAACCTACTGAGGGCGAAGATCGTCGGAAGTGCGGAGCAGCAGGAGGAAACCTCTACCTTGTTGAAACGATATTATGAATTTTAAGCAACTTGATCATGAACATGTTGCACAGGCTTGGGAGAGAATGAAATTAATGATATGTAATTGCCCTACTCATGGTTTAAATTTGTGGATGATTATACAAAAAATGTATGCCGGATTGAATTTTGCTTCTAGAAATCTTTTAGATTCAGCCGTGGGAGGCACCTTTATGGAAATAACTTTAGGAGAAGCTGCTAATCTCCTAGATAATATTATGGTTAATTATTCTCAATGGCACAATGAAAGATCTACTAATAAAAAGGTGCATGCGATAGAAGAAATTAATGTTTTGAGTGAAAAGATGGATGAACTTATGAAATTATTTGCTAATAAGAGTGTTTCTTCTGATCCTAATGATATGCCCTTGTCTACATTGATTGAGAATAATAATGAATCTATGGATGTGAATTTTGTTGGTAGGAACAATTTTGGTAACAACGCGTATAGAAGAAATTTCAATCCTAGGCCTTACCCTAGTAATCCCTCTGATAATTATGGTAATTCCTACAACAATTCTTATGGCAATTATAATAAGATGCCCTCTGATTTTGAATCTAATATTAAAGAATTTATTACTTCACAAAAGAATTTTAATGCTATGATTGAAGAAAAATTGCTTAAGATTGATGATTTGGCTAGGAACGTTGATAAAATTTCTCTTGATGTTGACTCTTTGAAACTAAGATCTATTCCACCTAAGCATGATATCGATGAGTCTCTCAAAGCCATGAGAATTTACATTGATGACTGCAAAGAAAGAACCGCTAGGATGCGTGCTAAGAAATATGCCTTTATGAGAGCGTGTTCTTCTAGTTACTATGAAAATAAAGATGAAGATCTAAAAGTTATTGATGTGTCCCCTATTAAATCTTTGTTTTGCAATATGAATCTTGATAATGATGGGACTGAATATGATCCACCTTTACCTAGAAGGCGTTCCAAGAATTCGGAATTTGTTGATCTTGATGCTAAATTTGATAACAGTGGGATTGAAGAAATTAAAACCCTAGATGTTGCTAAACCCACTATTATGGATTTCAAGGAATTTAACTATGAAAATTGCTATTTGATTGATTGTATTTCCTTGTTGCAATCCGTGCTAAATTCTCCTCATGCTTATAGTCAAAATAAAGCATTTACTAAACATATCGTTGATGCCTTGATGCAATCTTATGATGAAAAACTTGAATTGGAAGTTTCTATCCCTAGAAAACTTTATGATGAGTGGGAACCAACTATTAATATTAAAATTAAAGATCATTAATGCTATGCTTTATGTGATTTGGGTGCTAGTGTTTCCACGATTCCAAAGACTTTCTGTGATTTTTTAGGGTTCCGTGATTTTGATGATTGCTCTCTACACTTGCACCTTGCGGATTCCACTATTAAAAAACCTATGGGAAGAATTAATGATGTTCTTATTGTTGCAAATAGGAATTATGTCCCCATATATTTTATTGTTCTTGACATAGATTGCAATCCTTCATGTCCTATTATTCTTGGTAGACCTTTCCTTAGAACGATTGGTGCAATTATTGATATGAAGGAAGGAAATATTAGATTCCAATTTCCATTAAGGAAAGGAATGGAACAATTTCCTAGAAAGAAGATTAAATTACCTTATGAATCTATTATGAGAGCCACTTATGGATTGCCTACCAAAGAAGGTAATACGTAGATCTATTCTTGCTTGTTATGCCTAGCTAGGGGCGTTAAACGATAGCGCTTGTTGGGAGGCAACCCGATTTTCTTTTTATTCCTTTATTTTTGCTCCTGTTTAGTAATAAATAATTTTTCTAGCCCCTGTTTTGGTTGTGTTTTTTGTGTTTAATTAGTGTTTGTGCCAAGTAGAACCGTTGGGAAGACTTGGGGAAAGTCTTGTTGAACTTGCTGTAAAAAACAGAAACTTTAGCGCTCACGAGAACTGCTGTCAGTTTTATTTGGAGAGTGATATTTAGGTAATTCTTTTTGCATATGATTAATAGATAAATTACTCACGTCCAGAAATTTGTTTTAGAATTTTTGGAGCTCCAGATCTTGCGCAGGTTACAGATTACTACAGACTGTTCTATTTTTGACAGATTCTGTTTTTCCTGTGTTGTTTGCTTATTTTGATGAATCTATGGCTAGTAAAATAGTTTATAAACCATAGAGAAGTTGTAATACAGTAGGTATAACACCAATATAAATAAACAATGAGTTCATTACAGTACCTTGAAGTGGTCTTTTATTTTCTTTCGCTAACGGAGCTCACGAGATTTTCTACTTTAAGTTTTGTGTTGTGAAGTTTTCATGTTTTGGGTAAAGATTTTATGGATTATGGAACAAGGAGTGGCAAGAGCCTAAGCTTGGGGATGCCCATGGAACCCCCAAGATAATCTAAGGACACCTAAAAGCTAAAGCTTTGGGATGCCCCGGAAGGCATCCCCTCTTTCGTCTACTTCTATCGGTAACTTTACTTGGAGCTATATTTTTATTAGGCACATGATATGTGTTTTGCTTGGAGCGTCTTGTATTATTTGAGTCTTTATTTGTTAGATTACCACAATCATCCTTTATGTACACACGTTTTGAGAGAGCCATACATGATTTAGAATTTGTTAGAATACTCTATGTGCTTCGCTTATATCTTTTGAGTTATATATTTTTGCTCTAGTACTTCAATTATATCTTTTAGAGCACGGTGGTGGATTTGTTTTATAGAAAGTATTGATCTCTCATGCTTCACTTAGATTATTTTGAGAGTCTTAATAGCATGGTAGTTTGCTTTAAATCCTAATATGCTTGGTATACAAGATTAATAATAAAAATTCTCTTATGAGTGTGTTGAATACTATGATAAGTTTGATACTTGATAATTGTTTTGAGATATGAAGATGGTGAGATTAAAGTCATGCTAGTTGAGTAGTTGTGAATTTGATAAATACTTGTGTTGAAGCTTGTGATTCCCGTAGCATGCACGTATGGTGAACCATTATGTGATGAAGTCGGAGCATGATTTATTTTTTGATTTCCTTCCTTATGAGTGGCGGTCGGGGACGAGCGATGGTATTTTCCACCAATCTATCCCCCTAGGAGCATGCGCGTAATACTTTGCTTTGATAACTTGTAGATTTTTGCAATAAGTATATGAGTTCTTTATGACTAATGTTGAGTCCATGGTTTATACGCACTCTCACCCTTCCACCTTTGATAGCCTCTCTAATACCGCGCACCTTTCACCGGTATCATACACCCACCATATACCTTCCTCAAAACAGCCACCATACCTACCTATTATGGCATTTCCATAGCCATTCCAAGATATATTTCCATGCAACTGTCCACCGTTCCGTTTATTATGACACACTCCATCATTGTCATATTGCTTAGCATGATCATGTAGTTGACATCGTATTTGTGGCAAAGCCACCATTCATAATTCTTTCATACATGTCACTCATGAGTCATTGTATATCCCGGTACACCGCCAGAGGCATTCATATAGAGTCATATTTTGTTCTAAGTATCGAGTTGTAATTGTTGAGTTGTAAGAAAAATAAAAGTATGATGATCATCATTATTAGAGCACTGTCCCAGTGAGGAAAGGACGATGGAGACTATGATTCCCCCACAAGTCGGGATGAGACTCCGGACGAAAAAAAAAGAGGCCATAAAAAAGAGAAAAGGCCCAAATAAAAAAAAGAAAATAAAAGAAAAAAATGAGAGAAAAGAGAGAAGGGACAATGTTACTATCCTTTTACCACACTTGTGCTTCAAAGTAGCACCATGATCTTCATAGTAGAGAGTCTCTCATGTTATCACTTTCATATACTAGTGGGAATCTTTCATTATAGAACTTGGCTTGTATATTCCAATGATGGGCTTCCTCAAACTGCCCTAGGTCTTCATGAGCAAGCAAGTTGGATGCACACCCACTTAGTTTCTTTTTGAGCTTTCATATAATTATAGCTCTTGTGCATCAGTTGCATGGCAATCCCTACTCACTCACATTGATATCTATTGATGGGCATCTCCATAGCCCGTTGATACGCCTACTTGATGTGAGACTATCTCTCCCTTTTTGTATTCTCCACAACCACCACTCTATTCCACCTATAGTGCTATATCCATGGCTCACGCTCATGTATTGCGTGAAGATTGGAAAAGTTTTGAGAATGTCAAAAGTATGAAACAATTGCTTGGCTTGTCATCGGGGTTGTGCATGATTTAAATATTTTGTGTGGTGAAGATAGAGCATAGCCAGACTATATGATTTTCTAGGGATAGCTTTCTTTAGCCATGTTATTTTGAGAAGACATAATTGCTTTGTTAGTATGCTTGAAGTATTGTTATTTTTAGGTCAATATGAACTTTTATCTTGAATCTTTCGGATCTGAATATTCATACCACCATTAGGAAGAATTACATTAAAATTATGCCAAGTAGCACTCTGCATCAAAAATTCTGTTTTTATCATTTACCTACTCGAGGACGAGCAGGAATTAAGCTTGGGGATGCTTGATACGTCTCCAACGTATCTATAATTTTTTATCGCTCCATGCTATATTATCTACTGTTTTGGACATTATTAGGCTTTATTATCCACTTTTATATTATTTTTGGGACTAACCTATTAACCGGAGGCCCAACCCAGAATTGTTGTTTTTTGCCTATTTTAGGGTTTCGAAGAAAAGGAATATCAAACGGAGTCCAAATGGAATGAAACCTTCGGGAACGTGATTTTCTCAACGAACAAGACTTGGGAGACTTGGACCCTACGTCAAGAAATAAAACAGGAGGCCACGAGGTAGGGGGCGCGCCCACCCCCACCAAGCGCGCCCTCCATCCTTGTGGGCCCCCTGTTGCTCCACCGACGTACTCCTTCCTCCTATATATATCCACGTACCCCCAAACAATCACAATAGGAGACAAAACCCTAATTCCACCGTCGTAACTTTCTGTATCCACGAGATCCCACTTGGGGCCTGTTCCGGAGCTCCGCCGGAGGGGGCATCGATCACGGAGGGCTTCTACATCAACACCATAGCCTCTCTGCTGAAGTGTGAGTAGTTTACCTCAGACATACAGGTCCATAGTTAGTAGCTAGATGGTTTATTCTCTCTTTTTGGATCTCAATACAATGTTCTCCCCCTCTCTTGTGGAGATCTATTCTATGTAATCTTGTTTTTGCGGTGTGTTTGTTGAGACCGGTGAATTATGGGTTTATGATCAAGTCTATCTATGAATAATATTTGAATCTTCTCTGAATTCTTTTATGTATGATTGGTTATCTTTGCAAGTCTCTTCGAATTATCAGTTTGGTTTGGCCTACTAGATTGATCTTTCTTGCAATGGGAGAAGTGCTTAGCTTTGGGTTCAATCTTGCAGTGTCCTTTCTCGGTGACAGTAAGGGCAGCAAGGCACGTATTGTATTGTTGCCATCGAGGATAACAAGATGGGGTTTTCTTCATATTGCTTGAGTCTATCCCTCTAGATCATGTCATCTTGCTTAAGGTGTTACTCTGTTTTTTAACTTAATACTCTAGATGCATGCTGGATAGCGGTCGATGAGTGGAGTAATAGTAGTAGATGCAGGCAGGAGTCGGTCTACTTGTCTCGGACGTGATGCCTATATACATGATCATACCTAGATATTCTCATAACTATGCTCAATTCTGTCAATTGCTCAACAGTACTTTGTTCACCCACCGTAGAATACTTATGCTCTCGAGAGAAGCCACTAGTGAAACCTATGGCCCCCCGGTCTATCTTTATCATATTGATCTCCTACTACTTATTTATTTCCGTTGCTATTTACTTTGCCTTTATTTTACTTTGCATATTTATCATAAAAATACCAAAATTATTATCTTATCATATCTATCACATCTCACTCTCGTAAGTGGCCCTATAGGGATTGACGACCCCTATTTGCGTTGGTTGCGAGGATTTATTTGTTTTGTGCAGGTGCGAGGGACTCGCGCATAGCCTCCTACTAGATTGATACCTTGGTTCTCAAAAACTGAGGGAAATACTTACGCTACTTTGCTGCATCATCCCTTCCTCTTCGGGGAAAACCAACGCAGTGCTCAAGAGGTAGCAGGAGCCAACAATGGCGGGCTAATCTGAAGGGAGATAGCTAGTACAAGCTATCTTGACAAAAGTAGTCTTCGCCTGCACAAAGCTCTGGTGGTGACGCTACTTTGGGCTCCACGATGACCTCCGTTTTGCAGTCCATGGTCTTGGTCTTGTTGCACCGAAATGGCAACCTTTGCCTGAGGCCTCAGTACCCCGCGGCTGCGCTTGCCCCCTTTGTACCAAAGAGGAAACAAGGATGCTGCGCACGCTGGCGCCCGCCTGGTGTCGATCGTCATGGCTCACGTCACGAGAGCCTCGCGAAGTTTGCCCCGCCTTGATATCTCCGCTCGTCGTGAGCCTGCCTGGCTAGGCCACTCCAGAGGAGGTCTTGCGTCGTCCGCCTCGCGAGGCTTGGCCCCTCGCGAGGGTTTTGGATGCCTTGTTGGTGAAGACGGGTCGTACGGCCTGCTGGCTCAGCCACGCCGCGGGCCGCAGGTAGGCATGTCTAGGGACCCCCGTTCCCAGAACGCCGACAGTAGCCCCTGGGTCCAAGGTGCGCGCGGGCTTGGCTTCGCGGCAAAGCCAAGGGTCAAGTTCGGAGCACCGCGGGCCCCCAAAGCCTGCGGCCTTGGTTAACGCGTGGCGGTTGATTGGACGTGGGCACCTCCGCTTCCCCATGCTGCCTTGGCAACTGCACGACTTGACAAGTCCCTGCGACATGCACGCGAATCCATCATTGCCTGCGATCGTGGGAGGTGCCGGTTGGCCTTCTCTTGCTATAAATGGAGAGGGGGGACGGAGCCCCCGTCGCCCATCTCCTCCACGCTCGCTTGCTTCTTCCTCCTTGCTCTTCTGCTTGCTTTCAATGGCGCCTATCCAAAGGTTCTCCGCCAAAGAGAAGGGGAAAGCTCCCCGGGATGTCCCAGAGCTCCTCCCGTCGAAGAAGAGGTCGATCCATCGCCGTGACGAAGCGGCGATGCAAGTGGTGGTGAGGCCTAGGTGCAAGCGGCCTCCACTGGGGTATCCGCTACCCCTGCACGCCCAAGCCGAGGGCTTGGGAGGACGAAGCGATGAGCAGCGCCTCCCGCGCCGCATTCAGGGTCAGCGCGCCACATCGACGCGTAGTGTCCACGCTGCGGACTCCTCGCACGAGTTAGTGCTGTGGGCGCCGACGCCTCCAAGCTCCTGGATCCGCTTCCCGCAGTTCTTTTCCGACGTGATGTGCCGAGGGGGCCTCTTGAGCTCTGGCTACAACATGCCGATTGCGACACTCCGACGATCAGAGCGAAGATCAAAGCGGTCCCCATTGGCAAGATCTTCATGACTCGCGGCTGGGGCGAGGTCGCACGGGTCTGTTGCGCAAGGGGCACCCTCGCGATCCACTTCGAGTACGACGGCGCCTCCACGCTTCTCTTCAAGGTCTTCGACGCCGAGGGCCGCCGCCTGGAGTGCTACGCTGGAGGGGAGCGCGAGGCTGATGCGAGCTTCGGTCGCGACCACTCCAGCAGCAGCAGCCCTTGGGAGTCCAGCAGCTCTCCTGAGCTCTACGAGACTCCGGAGACGAGCGACGAAAGCTACGTCCCCCCGAGCTCTCGCCGCGCCTGGAGCAGGGCTGCATCGTCCGTCCGCCGCCGCTGCTGATCTAGATGGGGTTGGCACCGGCCTCCCGTGGCCCACTGTTGATGATGGCGTCCGCCACATGAGGATGTAGATAGGATCCCCCTTAGCTTCAGCTTTCGTTTCCTGGGAAGAATCATGAATCACCCTGTGGGGGCATGTAAGGATCTGCAATGCCTTTTGTACTTATTTTCTTCGTGATGAAGATTCGATGAATGTGTTTCCCGTTAAGGCTCGGTCTCCCCTTTCTTTCCTCGTGATAGCTTGTTGCTCTACGCTGACGGGTCCCGATCCCAAGGCGGCTACAGCCGTCGCTGGTATGCTAGGTCATGATGCCGTGGTCAAGGCCAGGAGGTGCGCGGCCCGAGGTCTAGTAAGAGCCCCTGAGGCGCGATGCTCAGGAGGTCCCCCATAGCGCCCAAGCGGCCATGGTAAGGAAAGAAAGGAAGACGACTTGGCCGCAATGGGGTTGCGGCATGGTGTGAGCGACTATTAGGCCCAAATATTTAGCCGACCGAGGGTGAGACTTATCTTGCTCTTGCTGACTTCGCGGTGATTCCTGATGTTGTGCTAGGGCCGCACGCCAACTTTCGCGACAGAGCTAGGCCGGTCCGTACGAGTTTTCCTTCTCCTGAGCTCTCCTTAGTGCTCTACGTCCTCAGCTCCCGGCCCTCGAGCGAGCTCAACCGCCATTGGTATGCTAGGTCGCGATGCCGTGGTCAAGGCCAAGGCGTGAGGGCTGGAGAGCCAGTAAGAGCTCCTGAGTCGCGATGCTCAGGAGCCCCCCTTTTAACACGCAACCGAATTGCACGAGAGAAAAGGAAACTCGCGGTGCCGCTTGCTGTCCTCCCCGCTGGGTCCTTGTGGACAGGCACAAGAAGAAACATGGTTTGCCGTTACTACCGCCTGCATGCCGCTGGTTGGTCTGGATGAAGTGAAGGCACTAAGGGCCTAGTGAGGTGACATGCACGGTGCGTGCCGCGAGCCAGAGCTCGACCATTCAGGATTTGTTGGTCGTGGCAGGGACGGACCCATGCACCAGCGCCGTGCCTGTGTAGGGGCCCCAAGGGAGGCGATGATCGAGCAGGTGATAGCAGTTGATAGGTTAAGTATGAAGAGCAGATCGACTTGGATAAATGTAGGAAGATACATGCCACTTGGCCTGGCACGAGCGGCGTGGGGTTGATGCAGCCCGAGGGGCGCCCCCAACAAGGTTAGCCAAAGGCATAGCAAAAGGGATACATGCCACAGGGACGGACCCACGTGGCCTGGGAATAATGCAGCCCGAGGGCAGCTCCCAGCTTAAATGAACTTGGAGGATGTCACCTGGTTCTGAAGACGAAGTAGAGTTGGTGCAGCTGAAGCCACGTGTTGAAGGAATGGCTCCTCATGAGCAACCGGGACCCTGAGCCTCAGGAGGCTCTAGGGGCTCGGGAGGTTCCCTGAAGACCGTCCTCATTTCCTCCGAAACGGCGCGGAACCTGGCCTCCTGAGCCGTCAGGACTTGCCTCACATTGTGCTGATTGGTCGACGCCACGCTCGGCAAGCTGAAGGGCATGCGAAAATAGCTGTGTGGTGGACCCTCACAGCGGCCTGCACGTGATGGCCAGAAGCGTTCTGGAGATGCGGCCCTGTTGAGCCCTAGGATGTCATTGCAGGTGCGCAGCCCGGCATCCTCGCCTGGATGGGGGGTTACGCCTTGTGAGCGGCCGTGGCCGCGCATGGCCCTCGCTTCTTGCAGTTCTTCGGTGGTCTTGGTGATGAACTCCTGTGCGGTGGGCACTCCTTGCCATATGCTCTCCTGAGGAAAGTGTGTCGTAAGGAACGCCTCCAAGTGGTGCCCAAGCGCCTCCCTCGTGAGGTTGGCAAGGTCTGAGGCTATCCAGAAGAGAGCCCCCGAGCCCCGCCGGAGGAGGGCGCTGGACGCGCTTTCCTATGCGGTGGAGGGAGGTGCCCCTGGAGTGGGCGCTGATCCTGACGAGGCCCCAGACACGACGCCGTCTTCTTGGGGTCCTACGCGGCGCGGCAGCTTCTTCTTGGGGATGGTCTCCGGAGGGCCTCCACTTCTGCTGTCAGGGTTGTCGACTGCCGCGGCTTGGAAGGCGCGCTCGAGGGAGCACACCACATCCCTTTCTTCACACGGGACCGTAATGATTCCCCTGCTTCCTGGCATCTTGAGGACACTGTGGCCATGGTGAGTGACTGCCATGAATTTGGCCAGGGTTGGTTACCTGAGGATGGCATTGTACGGCAGGCAGATGTGTGTGACGTCGAAGTCGATGAGCTCGGTGCGGTAGTTCTTGCGCTCCCCAAAGGTGACAGGCAGGCGGACCTGCCCTATCGGTGTGGTGGAACCGTCGGTCACTCCTGAGAAAGGTTTGGTTGGCTGGAGCTGCTCATAGGGCACTTGGGGGTTGTCGAAAGTGTCGACGGACAGGACGTTGAGCCCTGCGCCACCGTCGATGAGAGTCTTGGTGACTTGCACATTGCTGATGACTGGGGAGCGTAGCATAGGCAGGGTGCCAGCGGTGGCTGTGCACTTGAGCTGGTCTGCCGAGCTGAAGGTGATGGCGCACTAGGACCACCTGAGTGGGCGCGTGGCCTCAGCTTGGGGAGCGCCGTGTTCACCTCGCGAGCGAACTATTCAAAGATGCGCTGAGAGGCTGGGGCCTGGGCACCGCCAAGATGCAAGAGACCACACGCGGCTCCTGGAAGCCCCCAGCCCCCTCGTCCTGGTGATGGTCATTGTTCCTTCTCAGTGGCGGCAATGGGGGAAGACCGGCGTTGCCCTGGGGGCGATCCTCACGAGGCGGATCCCTCCAGGCACCCTCGCGAGGTTGGTCCTGCCAGCGGTCCTCACGAGGCCAGTCGCGCCACTCCTGGCACGGGCCACAGTCGTCCCAACGTCCGCCTTCGCGTCCTCCTCCGCGGCCGTAGCCCCGGTCGTTGCGCTCGGGGCGTCGAACGAAGTGTCCTACTCGAATGGCTCTGAGCTCTTGACAGTCGCTGGTGTTGTGGGTGTTCAGGTTGTGGAAGGCGCAGAACGGGCGACCGTTCTTGGATGACTCGGGCTGATCTCTGCCTCGCTTGGCGTCGGGCTCCGCTGCGAGCACTACTGCCTCTTTGCGCTTCACATCTTTGGCCTTGGCCTTCTTCTCCTCCATTCCTGCAGCTGGCAGCTCAAGGAGAGAGAGGCGCCCTTCCTCAGCTCTTGCGCACCTATTCGCCAGGTTGAACAGCTCCTGAGATGTGCAAAGCTCTTCGTGGATAGCCAGCTCTTCCTTCATCTTGATGTCATGGACGCCGTCTGAGAACGCGGAGATGATGGCTTCGTCCGTGACCTTGGGGATCTTGAGGCGGGTGTTGTTGAAGCGCTGGATGTACTTCTGGAGGGTCTCTCCTGGCTGTTGCTCGATGCGGCGTAGATCGCCCGTGACCGGTGGGCGGTCACGAGTGCCCTGGAAGTTGGCAACGAAGCGGTCGCGCATCTCGTCCCAGGAGGAGATCGAGTTGTGCTGCAGGTTCAGGAGCCAGGAGCGGGCCCCATCCTTGAGAGCCATGGGAAACCAGTTTGCCATGACTTTTTCGTCGCTATTGGCCGCTTCGATGCTCAACTCATAGAGTTGTAGGAACTCTGCATGGTCGGCGGTGTTGTCATACCGAGGAGGCATACCTGGCTTGAACTTCCCTGGCCAAGCAACACGACGCAGCTCAGGGGTGAAGGCGCGGCAGCCAGCTGTGGTTGCCGGGGCCCGCTTCGGAGGCGGAGCTTGATCTTGGCAAGGTCCGTGCTGCGCCACTGCAGGCGGCGTGCGGTCTTGACGAGGTGGCGCAGGGAGCGCCGGTGCAGCTTCTCGCGGCCGAGGGATTTCTTGGCAGCTCCTTTCTTACGCGCGGGCGCCGGGCGCGGTGGATCACGCCGCAGAGGTGCGCGCCTTGGTGCCAAGGCACCGTCTTGGGGTCGAGGCGGCGTAGGCACGCCATGAGCCCCGTCTCCCGCGGCTGGCTGAGGTGGAGGCAGAGAACGGGACGGCGCCGGAGAGCCCCCTGCGGCACGGACGAGCTCGGTGACGAGGTCGAGCCACTCCTCATAGACGTCGTCGACGGGGCGATAACGCAGGAGCTTGTTCGTCGCGATGAGCGCGGCCCGTGCCTCCATGGGAGCGCGATGCACGTGAGACGAAGAACCAGCAAGGGTGAGTGATGGAGTAGCGGTGCGGCCATCTTGCCGCACTGAAGGATGCTGCGAGGACGCCTGCTGCTCGTTCCCCACCGGGCCAGTGGCAGCGTTGGCGGCGGGGGATGGAGAATGACGAGGTGGCCCGTCAACGGGAGCCGTCTGAGCGACACGGGCGGTGAGAGGAGCCCGACGCTCAGCTCGAGTATGGCGAGCGTCCGCCATGGGGACAACAGAGCGACGGAAAGGAAGCTACGGCGCACCCCTACCTGGCGCGCCAAATGTCGGATGTGGGGCTCCGGCAAACCCTTAAGGTTCGAACACTGGGGTGCACGCGAAGTCTTTCCCTTCTACCAATCTACGCTCTAGATTGCTAAGATATTGCGGACGAACTCGATGAACACGCAACACAGAAAGACACAAGGTTTATACTGGTTCGGGCCACCGTTGTGGTGTAATACCCTACTCCAGTGTGGTGGTGGTGGATTGCCTCTTGGGCTGATGATGAACAGTACAAGGGAAGAACTGCCTCCTGAGGTTGAGGTGTTCTTATGTGTATGAACTTGTGGTGTGTCTCCCGATCTCTGATGATCTTCTCTCGCTAAGATTCCCCCCTATCCACTGTGGTGGCTAGTCCTATTTATAGAGGCCCTGGTCCTCTTCCCAAATATCGAGCGGGAAGGGAACCAACAATGGCGGGCTAATTTGAAGGGAGACAGCTAGTACAAGCTATCCTGACAAAAGTAGTCTTCGCCTGCACAAAGCTCTAGTGGTGACGCTGCTTTGGGCTCCACGATGACCTCTGTTTTGCAGTCCATGGTCTTGGTATTGTTGCACCGAAATGGCAACCTTTGCCTGAGGCCTCAGTACCCCGCGGCTGCGCTTGACCCCTTTGCACCAAAGAGGAAACAAGGACGCTACGCGCGCTGGCGCCCGCCTGGTGTCGATCGTCATGGCTCACGTCACAAGAGCCTCGCGAGGTTTGCCCTGCCTTGATATCTCCGCTCCTCGTGAACCTGCCTAGCTAGGCCACTCCAGAGGAGGTCTTGCGTCATCCGCCTCGCAAGGCTTGGCCCCTCGCTAGGGTCTTGGATGCCTTGTTGGTGAAGACGGGCCGTACGGCATGCTGGCTCAACCACACCGCGGGTCGTAGGCAGGCAAGTCTGGGGACCCCCGTTCCCAGAACGCCGAAAGCGCTATTCAACGCTTTTTTGAATTTAAAATATTACCTTCTATGCGGCCATTTATAAAATCTGAGAGTTGTCCAGTCGTCGGCTTCCGCTCCCATGTAACTAGTACTGGTGTGTTCGGGATAAACCTGAGCACTCTTTATCCCAATTTTGGGTCCTTCGAGGGAGGTGTTCAGCACAACGAACCAGGCAATCCGACTATAAGGCTTTATCACTCTCACTTAGCCATAGAAGTCTACAATTTTAAATTTTGGCGAAGCCCCTAGTATTCAGAAGCCCGAATTTGGGGCGCTATATACGCCTAGGTCGGACAAGGCCGACTCCTCGCCCGAAGCGGAAAAAGTCTTTAAGGACTTGAGACCTCTCGAACAGCGACCAACTCTTGCCTTATCATGACAGTTAGTTTTCGGCTTTCTCTACTGAGGTGCTCGTCTGGAAGAACCGGGACACAATCGCAGTAGTTCTCCCAGCGCTACCTTAGCCGATATAGCGGAACGTAAGGTACCAAAGCATGGGAGCCGGGCAAACCCAACTATTGACCCAAGACATGATTCGGAGCTGATGCATATAATGCTATAAGTTCGGGGTGCCGCACTGTCGAAAGTGTTCGGACTTCTCACGCCGTACTATGGGGTAAACGAAAGCCCCTGGCGTACTGACCGTACCAGAATGTACGGGTGCAAGTTGTTGTAAATGAACATATAAGAAAAAAGGGATTGGTAATGAAATAATAGATTAATGTTGTGCATTGTTATTTAAATAATACGTCAAAGCGTATTGATACCAGTAGTGCAATAAGCAAAAAAATAGGACTATTTGACATGTCCTATCCAAGGGCATGCTGCGTACGGATAGTAAAAAGCAGGTATATCGATTATTAGTAGAGACCACCTGGGGGTTCCCTTGTACGTCTTAGCTTCTTGCCTCCTTGGCTGTTCCTTCCCGTAATGTGTCCGGCAATCGTACTATTGGAAAGGGCTTCCAGAGAGTAAGGTCTTGAAAGAGAAAAAATGATAAAGGTATGCAGCCCCTAGGGTGGTTAAGCCGCATTGTGGGACGTGCCCTGATCGTGCCCCCACCTATGTCCATGATATTTTCAGTGTGTAATTGTGTACGTGTGGCACGGATTTCGTCGCTTGACTGGGATTGGGTCGGGGGCCAAATTGCTAGGCGAGCTCTGAACGTGCCAGGCGATCCTGTTGTAGTTTACTCCATACTCGCTTGACGGCGTCTGGGGGCTGTGTCGCCGAATTGGTGGTTTGCCTTAAAAGGCTGCTTTATGCTTCTGCTGCGAGGGCCGCAGTGTGCTCTTCCATGCGGAATGAGCGTTCTGTGTTTCCGTTGACTGTTATGACCCCCTAGGTCCTGGCATCTTGAGCTTTAGGTATGCGTAGTGCGGTACTGCATTGAATTTTGCAAATGCGGTTCGCCCGAGCAGTGCGTGATAGCCACTCTGGAACGGGACAATATCGAAGATTAACTCCTCGCTTCGGAAGTTGTCCAGAGATCCGAAGATCACTTCCAGTGTGATTGAGCCCGTGCAATGGGCCTCTACACCTGGGATGACGCCCTTAAAGGTGGTTTTGGTGGGTTTGATCCTCAAGGGATCTATACCCATTTTGCACACTGTATCCTGATAGAGCAGGTTTAGGCTGCTGCCGTCGTCCATAAGGACTCGAGTGAGGTGAAATCCGTCGATGATGGGGTCTAGGACTAGTGTGGCAGATCCGCCATGACGGATACTAGTGGGGTGGTCCCTGCGATCGAAAGTGATCGGACAAGCGAGCCATGGCGGATACTAGTGGGGTGGCTCCATCGCATAGACGTCCCTTAGTGCATGCTTCCATTCCCTCTTGGGAATGTGGGTTGCGTATATCATGTTCACCGTCTTCACTTGTGGGGGGAACCTCTTCTGTCCTCCCGTGTTCGGCGGTCGGGGCTCCTCCTCGTCATCACTCTGCAGTCCCTTGTCCTTGTTTTCGGCATTCAACTTGCCGACCTGCTTGAACACCCAACATTCTCTGTTGGTGTGATTGGCTAGCTTATCGAGGGTGCCGTGTATTTGACACGAGCGATCAAGTATGCGATCCAAACTGGACGGGCCCGGAGTACTTCTTTTGAATGGCTTTTTCCGCTGACCGGATCTAGAGCCTCTGAATCCGGCATTGACTATCGTATCATCGATGTTATCGCCGTTGTTGCGGCACTTTTGTCTATTACGACGTGGTCTGCCGTTGGCATCTTTGGTATCTGAAGTGCCCGAATTCCTTGATGTGTTGTTGATGCGAGCCAGCCAGCTATCCTCGCCCGCGCAAAAGCGGGTCATGAGTGTCATGAGGGCTGCCATAGACTTCGGCTTCTCCTGGCCAAGGTGCTAGGCGAGCCACTCGTCACAGATGTTATGCTTGAATGATGCTAAGGCCTCTGCATCCGGACAGTCGACAATTTGTTTTTTCTTAGATAGGAACCATGTCCAGAATCGCCTGGCCGATTCCCCTGGCTGCTGAGTTATATGGCTCAAGTCATCAGCATCTAGTGGCCGCACATAAGTGCCCTGGAAGTTGTCAAGGAATGCGTCTTCCAAATCCTCCCAACTGCCGACGGAGTCTGCTGGCAAGCTATTCAGCCAATGCAGAGCTGGTCCTTTGAGTTTTAGTGGGAGGTACTTGATGGCATGCAGATCATCACCGCGAGCCATGTGGATGTGAAGGAGGAAATCCTCAATCCATACAGCGGGATATGTTGTACCATCATACGATTCAATATTTACGGGTTTGAAACCCTCCGGGAATTCGTGATCCATAACTTCATCAGTGAAGCATAGGGGGGGGGGGTGTGGCGCCTCTGTGCCGGGCTATATCACGACACAGTTCATATGAGTCTTGTCTGCTATATTCGGCCCGGCCGGATATACTTTTAGTGTATCCGGCGCGACGGTCATCGTCCCACGTTGGCGCGCGCCCTCGTGACCCGTATATCGACCTTGCATGTTTTGCCCTGCTATCCAATACGTCTCGCAGGTCCCATGTGTTTCCCCGGGCCTTGGTATTTTTGCTTGAGTGGCGGCAGGGTGCAGGCTGAACTTCAGGCCGAAACGCCTCTCTGTCTCGGCCACAAGGTGGCCGGTCAGCCGCATCGTACACCGGTGATGTAGGTTTCAATGCTTCCTCCTCGAGGTGATGTAGCAACCTGCGCTTTGGGTAACTCTTGGAGGCACGCTCGAGTTCGTATTCCTCAGCCGCAAGGACTTCGGTCCATCTATCTGCTAGCAAGTCTTGATCAGCTTGAAGCTGTTGTTGCTTTTTCTTCAAGCTATTTGTTGTGGCCATAAGCCGACGCTTGAAGCGCTCCTGCTCGACGGGATCCTCAGGCACGATAAATTCTTCATCGCCGAGGCTCACCTCGTCTTCAGAAAGAGGCATGTAATTGTCCTCCTCCAATTCTCCATCCGCTGCCTCCTCTGGAGGGCTAGCTTGTTCACCCTCCCGCTCTAAATCGTGCTGGAGGGGATTGTTGTTGTCTTCGGCACTATCCGGAGTGTTATTGTCTCTTGTGCCGGTATCACTACTTTTGCTATGGCGGGACTTAGAGCGACGCCGCTGACATCGGTGCTTGGGGTGCTTGTTGGAGGGGTCATCCTCCGCTGTCTCGTCGCCATTGCCTTCTTTGGGGGTGTCCACCATGTATATATCATATGATGAGGTGGCGGTCCAGCGCCCTGTGGGCGGTGGTTCCTGTTCGTCTCCTGCATCGTCGTCCATACCGTCGATGTCTTCGGAGTCGAAGTCGAGCATGTTGGTTAAATCGTCGAGAGTGGCTACTAAGTGGGTGGTGGGTGGGCAGCGAATTTCTTCGTCGTCCGCATCCATTCTAGCCGGACATATTTCGGCCAAGGTTCTCCTGTCAAGGAGAGAGACCTTAATGAATTTAGCACATCGCCGAAAGGTGAGTGCTGAAACATATCCGCGGAGGTGAACTCCATGATTGGCGCCCAATCAGATTCGATAGGCACGGATGTAGGCGGCTCGGAGTCCATGGCCGGAGACGAATCCAGTGGTTCAGCAACACGGCTCTCGTAAGGGGTGAAATCAGTATCCGGCTCCATCACCACTGAGAGTGCCGCCTCCATGGCGGGGTCTATCCCTCCATCCTCGGATGGCGCAATTTGCTCCGGATTGAAGGCCGAAGTAGTTGTAGGTGTGATCTCCCGAACACTGTCCGACGACAAAGCTAAATCATGCTCGTCGTGATCATGCGGCGCACCCGACATGGGCTCGAATCTGTTGAAGATCAAGTCTCCGCGGATGTCGGCAGTGTAGTTTAGGTTTCCGAACCTGACCTGATCGCCAGGGGCGTAACTCTCGATCTGCTCCAGATGGCCAAGCGAGTTGGCCCGCAATGTGAAGCCGCCGAATACGAGGATCTGTCCGGGAAGGAAAACTTCGCCCTGGACCGCATCGTTACCGATGATCTAAGGATCCATCAAGCCTTACGGTGACGGCACAGTGGAACTCTCAATAAAAGCACCAATTTCGGTGTTAAAACCGGCAGATCTCAGGTAGGGGGTCCCAAACTGTGCGTCTAAGGCGGATGGTAACAGGAGGCAGGGGACACAATGTTTACCCAGGTTCGGGCCCTCTCGATGGAGGTAATACCTTACGTCCTGCTTGATTGATCTTGATGATATGAGTATTACAAGAGTTGATCTACCAAGAGATCGAAGAGGCTAAACCCTAGAAGCTAGCCTATGGTATGATTGTCTGTTGTCCAACGGACTAAACCCTCCGGTTTATATAGACACTGAAGGAGGCTAGGGTTACACAAAGTCGGTTACAAGGGAGGAGATCTACATATCCGTATTGCCAAGCTTTCCTTCCACGCCAAGGAGAGTTCCATCCATACACATGACGAAGTCTGCAATCTTGTATCTTCATTATCCAACAATCCGGCCAAAGGATATATAGTCCGGCTATCCGGAGACCCCCTAATCCAGGACTCCCTCAGAGGTGGTTTGAGAGGTAATCATCAGTGAACTGCTTTGGAAAGGCCTAAAAACAAGGATGTGCATAAATATCTTCTCTATATTGGAAATGGGGCAAAGGAATAAAAAAGGCAAGGTATAATAGTTAGTACCATCTTGTAGTGAACTGATGTCTTCTTCATTGTGCAGACAAAGATCTTGTTGATTTTTGTCGCTAATTTCTTTATCCTAACAATATTTCTAAGTTTCTTGATTTGATTGATATTCATGGACAACGCATTTCCCGATATGCAAAAAGGGTTGAATAGTGGGTCAAAACCTCTAACAGCAGGACCTACATGTGCAAGACCAAATTGTTAAAAAACCAAAATATTAGAATGGTTCCTGCAATTGCACAATAATGTGCTATTAGAGAACGGACCATGCACGTGCTAATCTCGATTGTAAACCTCACTGCTTCCCATTGTTTCCCTGCAACACATATAAGGTAGTTAGTCATCAGGTTAAGTAAGGGTTGGCATGCTATCAGTAAAATATGTTGATGAAAAATAAGCACATTGTAGATTCATCAGATTAATTCAAGCCACACGGAAAACCGATTTACCCAAACAAAGCATGATTAAGAACTAGGAAATATAGCACTTGTATATGTTTCTCATGTATTAAGTGCAGCCAAATTCGATTTATTCCTCACATGCACAACAATACAAAATTCTACCCATGACAATTGGACATCGCATTGCAGAATTGAACCAAGCAGTTAACTAAACACCACAAAAATGGACCAAACATTAACTGAGCACCACATTGCACAATATAACATACTCCTAATAGAAGATCAGACAGTTAACCAAACAGTTAACTGCAACCAATTGTAGAAATTGTATTTGTTTCTCATGTATTTACTACAGATAAATTCAATTTATTCCTCACATGGTATACAATACCAGAATGCACCCACAACTATTGAACATCGCATTGCAGAATTGAACCAAACATTAACTAAACACCACTACAGAAATGAACCAAACGTTAACTGAGCACCACATTGCACAATGTATAACCAAACCAAGCATGCTTGACAACTTGGAAATATAGCAATTGTATTCGTTTCTCATGTATTTTGTGAAGATAAATTCAATTTATTTCTCACATGGAAGACAATACAAAATTGCAACCTGAAGAATTGAACATCACATTTGCATAATTGAACCAAACAGTTAACTGAAGATGACAACTAATTAACAAAATAGTTAATAAGTGAGCACCACACTACACGACATATAGAACATATACACTAGGGCACCAGATTGCATGGTAAAATTAGATAACACAATTCACTAGAATTTGTGAAGGAAAGGCATGAGCAACACATGCAACGGGTAAACCGAGCATGCTTAACTAGCATAGCTAGCAAATGGCAAGGTGCTCCTCCAAGATTTGGGGGTCGGCACGAATGGCAGCCATCGCGACCTCATCTGTGCGTGCGGCCGTGATTTGCTTCTCCACTGCCAAATGCTCGTTGAGATCCTGGCTATACTATGTGCACCATGGCTTAGGGCGGCGCTTATTTGGTGGAGGGGTCGGTGATTTGGGTGGAAGGTGTCGTGCTCGCGCCGGTGGTCAGGGCATGTGTGATGTGGAAGGAGGAGGAGGATGGGGGTCGGGTGTGGATTACCTGTCTGGATAGACGAGGGCGAGTAGCGTGAAGGAGCGTCGCCGATGAGAAGATGGCGCTGCAAGCAAGGAGTGGAGGTTTCAACTTGCAAAGGAAGGCGGAAAGAGGGGAAATGTGTCTTTTGGTAAGGGGGAGGGGGCGGGGAGGTAGATATTCCCGCGGAAGCCAAAAATTTGGAATCGCTCTAGCCAAAAAATTAGCAGGCAAAGTGTCATCAGACACGGTCCTTTATTCAGAACTGTGTACGATATGTGGACATCACAAACGATTCAGATAGCTTCACCCGTGTGTGATGAGTTTGAACGTCAAAAGTTTTGGTTCGAATTTCCATGGTTACAGTGGTCATCCACATCATTGCATAATTTGGGTACACAAAGGAGACTACAACACACCTACACTTCTTAATCGAGCAAGTTCAGCAATTAAACAGAGCTAGCTAACCTAAACATTACTCTAACAAATTAAAGACCGGCGCTCTTAATTAAACAAAACAAAGAGTACTACTACGGCTAGTGCTCGTCGATCTCCGCCGCCGCCTCCATGTCCAGATCACGACCGACGGTCTCCTAGGGAAGGGGCTCCATGGCATCCATCGCATCATACTCGGCAAGCATCTCGCCATCCGCGTCCGCCATCTCTTTGGAAAAGGCCGCCACGATCTGGGTGTGGGAGGACGCAATCTGTGCTTGGACGGGCTCTGTTGTCGCATGATATGCGGCGGAGGAACGGACGGCTGCTCGAATGCTCTCGGCGATTGCCAGCTCTTCGGCCGTGGGTTGCCGACCGTTGTCAGAGAAGCTTCGTTCGATTTGTGCGGTGACCGCTAGGAGCTGGGCGTGGGCGGCCTCCATCAGGGCTAAGGCCACCGCTGCGCAACAGACGGCTGCTTTGCCGCTCTCGCTAGTTGCTATCCCCGAGACAGATGTTGCTGCCGCCACCTGAGAAGCAACAGCAGCCCTTTGGGCTGCCTTTGTCGCCCGATCGCAGATTGCGGCCGCGCTCATTCACCTTGTTAGCCGGTGTGGGCTACCAAAGCTGTCCACATGCCCATCTTTCACTGGCGACGATTGAACAGTGAAATGATATTTGGGGAGCAAACTAGTGTGCTTGAGACGACGGTTGTGGATTGTAGCCGATGCACCTTCTCGCATAAGCCATAGGGTTACTATACACCGACGGTGCTCCAGGATATTTTGTGCTGGATCTCATACGGTTGCCAATAATAAATTGTGTGTGATCTACTTGATTTTTCATCTAGATTTGAATTACATAATGGGGTCACAGCGGCAATGGATGGTGTTTGAATTGCTAGACCTTTTATCTGGAGTGAACATGCAACTATATGTGTGTCGTAAAAGAATTGGAATTATTCAGGGTTCGTTTGAACATTTTATACATTAAATTGGTTTTCTAGCCATTTCGGGTGCATAATTCAAATTTGAACTACATGCACATGCTCCGGTGCATATAAATTGGTTGAAAAACCAAATCTGTGTCCTTGGGTGCATGCTTAGGTCCCATGCAAGAAAAGGGAATGAATTTCAAACAATAGGGCATCGTTGATTGCCGGCAAAACATTGAGATGCCTGGTTTTCAAATTCTAGTAAATCCAAAACCCGTCTGAAATTCATGAAACTTAGCATGCTATCATGGAGCGGCATCAACATGTTGTGGTAAAAACTATGTCCCATTTTGGGCAGGTTTGGGTATATGCTTCTCACAAACCGGAGCTTCTCACAACACGCATGATGGTTTTCGGTAGGGAACATCCCACCATTGGGGACGAAACAATATCCATTGCCTCTTATTGCTTTCAATTTTTTTTATCATGTCAACATGGAACAACATGAGTGTTGTGTGAATTTTTGTGATTTTTCGGGGTTTGTTTGGACTTTTTATGCATTAACTGAGTTTTCAATGCATTTGTGTGCATAATTCAAATTTAAACTACATGCACATGCTCCAGTGCATATAAATTGGTTGGGAAATCAAATTTGTATCCTTGGGTGCATGCTTAGGTCCCATGCAAGAAATGGGAATGAATTTCAAACACCAGTGCACTGTTGATTGCCGGCAAAATGTTGAGATGCCTGGTTTTTAAATTCTAGTAAATTCAACACCCGTCTAGAATTCATGAAACTTGGCATGCTATCATGGAGCGGCATGAACATGCCGTGGTAAAAATTTTGTCCCATTTGGGGCAGGTTTGGATATATGCTTGTCACAAACCGGAGCTTCTCACAACAAGCATGATGGTTTTCGGTAGGGAACGTCCCACCTTTGGGGACGAAACAATATCCATTGCCTTTTATTGCTTTCAATTTTTTTCCCGTGTCAACATATAACAACATGAGTGTTGTGTGATTTTTTGTGATTTTTCAGGGTTCATTTGGACATTTTTATGCATTAACTGAGTTTTCAATGCATTTATGTGCATAATTCAAATTTGAACTACATGCACATGCTCCAGTGCATATAAATTGGTTGAAAAATCAAATCTTTGTCCTTGGATGCATGCTTAGGTCCCATGCAAGAAATGGGAATGAATTTCAAACACCAGGGCACCGTTGATTGCCGACAAAACATTGACATGCCTGTTTTTTAAATTCTAGTAAATCCAAAACCCATCTGAAATTCATGAAACTTGGCATGCTATCATGGAGCGGCATGAGCATGTCGTGGTAAAAAAATTATCCCATGTGGGGCAGGTTTGGGTATATGCTTCTTACAAACCGGAGCTTCTCACAACAAGCATGATGGTTTTCGGTAGGGAACTTCCCACCTTTGGGGACGAAACGATATCCATTACCTCTTATTGCTTTCAAATTTTTTCTCGTGTCAACGTAGAACAACATGAGTGTTGTGTGTTTTTTTGTGATTTTTCGAGGTTCGTTTGGACATTTTTATGCATTAACTGAGTTTTCAATGCATTTATGTGCATAATTAAAATTTGAACTACATGCACATGCTCCAATGCATATAAATTGGTTGAAAAATCAAATATGTCTCCTTGCGTGCATGCTTAGGTCCCATGCAAGAAATGGGGATGAATTTCAAACGCCAGGGCACTGTTGATTCCCGACAAAACATTGATATGCCTGGTTTTTAAATTCTAGTAAATCCAAAAGTCGTCTGAAATTCATGAAACTTGGAATGCTCTCATGGAGCAACATCAACATGACATGGTAAAAAATTTGTCCCATTTGGGGCAGGTTTGGGTATATGCTTCTCACAAACCAGAGCTTCTCACAACAAGCATGATGGTTTTCGGTAGGGAACGTCCCACCTTTGGGGATGAAACGATATCCATTGCCTCTTATTGCTTTCAAATTTTTTCTCGTGTCAACATAGAACAGCAGGAGTGTTGTGTGATTTTTCAGGGTTCGTTTGGAAATTTTTATGCATTAACTGAGTTCTCAATGCATTTATGTGCATAATTCAAATTTGAACTACATGCACATGCTCCAGTGCATATAAATTGGTTGAAAAATCAAATTTTTGTCCTTGGGTGCGTGCTTAGGTCCCATGCAAGAAATGGGAATGAATTTCAAACACCAGGGCACCATTGAGATGCCTTGTTTTTAAATTCTAGTAAATCCAAAACTCGTCTGAAATTCATGAAACTTGGCATGCTTTCATGGAGCGGCATCAACATGCCGTGGTAATAAATTTGTCCCATTTGGGGCAGGTTTGGGTATATGCTTCTCACAAACCAAAGCTTCTCACAACAAGCATCATGGTTTCGGTAGGGAACGTCCCACCTTTGGGGACGAAACAATATCCACTGCCTCTTATTGCTTCCAAAAATTTTCTTGTGTCAACATAGAACAACAGGAGTGTTGTGTCTAGTTTTGTGATTTTTGGGGTTCGTTTGGACATTTTTATGCATTAACTGAGTTTTCAATGCATTTATGTGCATAATTCAAATTTGAACTACATGCACATGCTCGAGTGCATATAAATTGGTTGAAAAATCAACTCTGTGTCCTTGGGTGCATGCTTAGGTACCATGCAAAAAATGGGAATGAATTTCAAACACCAGGGCACCGTTGATTGCCGGCAAAACATTGAGATGCCTGGTTTTTAAATTCTAGTAAATCCAAAACTCATCTGAAATTCATGAAACTTGGCATGCTATCATGGAATGGCTCCCGACATGTTGTAGTATTTTTTGTGTCCATTTTGAGTGAAGGCGCACTCGAATAATGACAGTCAACAAAGGCATTTTGAAAAAATAGCTGCCACTTTAATATCTCAAACGTTTGTATAATTCAAACCGTGTGCGTTCTGTTAACCATTCACGTGACGCCATGTGTCTTGGTTTTAATGGCTATAGGAGGTGTCGTGCGGACAACTGCTTAACCTTGACTGAACGGGAGGCATGCGAGCACCGTCAGGTGCGCTGGCTAACCGAGAGGCGTGCAAGTTGTCCTCGAATGCGCAGGCTCACCGGGAAGCGTGCGAGCTATACGCTGCGCAGGCTCACTGGGAAGCGACCCCTTTGACTTCCATGGCCGCCAGCCTTGGTCGCATCCTCTCCATTAATGGCGCCCAAGCCATAGTTTAATTCGCTTTTTAAATATAAAACAATCATCGCAAACATTTCAGTTAGAACACCCGTATGCAAACTGATAGCTTCCCCAGGAAGCCAAATGAAAATGTGTCGAGCGGGATTTCTGCTGCTCTTGATCGCAAATGTTTTAGATAGAACACCCGTACGCAAAGTGAGAGCAGCGCAGGATTTGTGCATCCGTTCAATGCAAACAGTTGTTTTGGATGACCCGTGTGCAACCACATACAAACAATTTGGTAACATTTGTCAATCCTTGTAACACTACGATTTGTCAAAATATGAAGCTAAAAATCACTAGCAGTATCTATTTTTTGCAACTAAAAATCAGTAATTAAGCATAGGTTTCATTCATAGATTAAGCAGTCGTTCTTAATTTATAAAAACAGTTCAACTCGATAGTTGAACCAACCAAACTTTTCCCCAATTGTTGCCAACCACGTACTGAAATAGCTAGCTCAACTATATATACTCGCTAATTTGAAGTACGTTGTACAGTTCCACCACATCTATAGTCAGATGAACTAAACAAATGGCCCCTAAATACTACTACTGGGGAGGGGTTTTGTACTACTTCCGGCTTCCTCTCCTCTGGCGAGCGTGCTCAGTGAGAGGCGTAGGAGGAGGAGCCTACCGACGAGCTGGGCAACCGCAATACGGTGCCTGCCGCTGTTGCAGCTTCAGCGACGCTCACCTCGAATGCCCTCTGCCGCTCCAGACGACCCCTCTCGAAGTGGTGGTTCTCCTCGTAGATCTCCTGATTCCTCGCCTCTGAGGCGGCGTGTGCCGTGGCCATGGTGACGGCAAGGCTCTTTGCATGCTCGACGAGGCGCTCCTTCTCCTCCCACAGGAACTCGATGTAGCACGCAAGGTCGCTGACGCACGTGCGGGCATCCACCTCCGCCTCCCGCCTTCGGGCGGTGGTGGCGGAGCGGGTAATGACCCCGGCGGTCTACGGTGGGCTGGCGGCCACGACCACCACCTCCCGCCTTCGGGCCATGGTGGCAGAGCGGGTGATGGCCACAGTGGCCGGAAGTTGGGTGGAGGCCACGACGGCCACCTTCCTCTTTCGGGCCACGGCGGTGGAGCGCGCGATGGCCCTAGTATTCGACGGTAGTGTGGCGGCAACGGCGGCCGGCAACAGCTGCCGACGGGCACCGGCGGCGGAGCGCATGGTGGGTGTTCCGCGCACACCCAATAGGGACGCCACGCGCACTACACTACGCCAGGAACTGCGCCGCCGCCGAGGTGTAGCCTCCCAGCTGGAGCTGTCCTCTGATGACAGCGGAGTGGCTGAGCGATGATGACGGATCGGTGCCATTGGCGATTGTGGGAGAAGCAGACGAGATAAGCTACAGGGAGGGAGGGGAAAATGTGACGCAGGACTCGCCGGCCGTGAGGGTTTATATAGAAGACCGGTAAGCATTGGGATTTTGGGGGATTTCACTGAGTCAGGCGGGAAGCTTGTGCGGGAACCTGTGAGGTTGCACGGGAACGGGCTCACCGACGATTCATTGGCGCCACCGTTAGGCCAAAAGAACACCCCTGCGCGCTGCGCAAACTTGCGCTGTAAGCCGTCTGTGGCAGCGGGGTGACAAGACGTGCGAGAGGAGGACGAAAGGCCATGTACACATATGGTTAATAAAAAAATGTTTGCAATTTAATTACCTACTATACCATCGTCCTGGTTTATAAGTATGATTTAACTAATAAAATACGAATGCATGTCGCCAAAGATTATATAGTTGGATTTGTATTTGGACGTAGTTTCCAATTATATAATTTTTTAAAACATGCATTAACATGTTGTTGGTTAAATTTGAGGGCAAAGTATGGCACATAATATAAAGGAGACTATAGACTAGACGGAGGTGGTAGCACATGGCCGCTCTTTATGCAGCGATGCAACTGTCGGCTGACTTGTAGGCGACCATTTCCTGCCTGTTCAACTGCTCTATGTGTGTGGTTGCTTGCAGTTCAGGCGGGCGCGGCGTGCTCTACTCGCATCCCGCCGCGCACGCTCTACTCTCACGTCCCTCCAGGTGCTCTGCCCTCATCCCTCCACGCGCGCTGCCAGTGTTTGGGGCTGGCGCATGATCACGCACGTTCGTGTGCAAGCGGTTGCCCCAGGCGCAGTGTGACGATGCAGTTACCCATTGCAAAAACTGCCATGCAGACGCGCCGAGAATCCATGCCGCCCAGCCCCCTTTTATTCCTGCGGCCATTTACCTTCATCTCTCGTCTCACACGACACAATAAGCACACCCACTAGGACACATACAGATAGGACATCCAACGGTTCCAATGGCGCTCCCAGTGGCCGGCGACGACAACGGCGGGTAGTTCACCATGCATCACATAGCCACTGGCCTAAAGTTGCAAGGACATTCAACATCACTGAAGGCTCAATATTTCCCTTCCACTTCTGCAGTTTCCCAGATGAGATTCATTTTTCTATTTACCGTGTATGATGCTACTTTCCAAAGGTTTTTGATGTTGCATGTGAAACTTGGTGTTGTTGTGTAATGGCATAACTGAGTGCCGAAGCTATCTGATGTAATTCGATTATGAAATCCTGGTTGCTTCTATACAGATAAGAAATATCTAGCGTCTTTTATAAGAAATATCAGTTCAATTAGTACATGGATTATCAATAATAGGCTAATTAACCTGCTTATTGGGGTTTTCTATTGGAGATGGTTACTCAGACAGCACCATGGGTGATGAACTCAAACAACCCGCATGGTTTCTAGAAAGTAGGCGTGTTCGATCAACTAACAATCACACACGGCTTCTGGCAGCAAACTATTTGCATTAGGCCACCTTGAACAAATGTTTCCACACAAAGAACTGTGTGTGATATACGTACCTACGGAAATGTTTTTCTAGGATTCACCATGTGGGATGTACATACCTACGGAAATGATTTTCTGGGATTCACCGTGTGGGATGTACATACCTATGGAAATGATTTTCTGGGATTCACCATGTGGGGTGTACATACCTACGGAAATGTTTTTATCGGTTTACCATGTGGGATGTACATACCTACGAAAATGATTGGGTTTCGATGCCTCACCCCAACGATTTTCTAGGTCGTTTGGGAAGAACCCCCTATCGCCCACACTCACTTGGCGACGGTTCCAAATGCCATCGTGGAAAGGGGTTAAAAACCGTTTGTACAGCACGTCGTTGTACCAGTGAACGCTCGCTAGCAACGAGGCCAAGAAGGGATTGAGATGAGAATTTAATGGATGACGCCTAAACATTTTGGGAATATCTGATTTTCGTAAGATGACTTAACACCTAGATGGAGGGAGTACTACTCCTCAGTCCGGGTTTGATGGAATATTCGTCGCATCTTCTCTTCTTGTATGTACTCCATTTGTATCTCACTTCCTATGGCTTCGCACTCGCACAATATTCCTATTCTATGAACATGTGTATGCGCGCGCGTGTGTGTGTGTTTAACAGCATGTGTGTGTTAGAGAGAGCGACACATCGACCTACTCCTATAGAGAGGTGGTGTGTAGTGTATGATTTAGCCACGAGAGTCGGTGCATTCTCTCGTTTCCAGGTTTCCGATCGGGACAGGCGGACAGCTGCCACACCCGCTTCTGACCAGCCTGGCCCACCCAAAGCCCCTCCATCGTTCGCGCGTGCTTCCCGCTCGAAACAGTCAGCGCCGCTCCAAAGAGTCGGTGCCGCATTCGTGCCCGGGCAGAGCGGACGCAACCTCTCATCACTGGCGCCTGTGTTGAAGAGAGAAGCAGATTCAAGAGTGTTGGTTGCTTCGTCTATCCAACTTACTGTTGGGTCTATGTGATTTGATGGCTCATTGGTCATTATTACTAAGGTGGTACGACTGCTGGATGTCCCACGCTTTCGGCAAAAGGAGGTACTACTAGATTACAGTTTTCTCCATTCTTACAACGGAGGAGTGTGGAAGGAGTGAAAACACACATGCTCAGTGATTACATGGCCCACCTTGATACGTCCAACATATCTACTTTTCCAAACACTTTTGCCCTTATTTTGGACTCTAACTTGCATGATTTGAATGGAACTAACCCGGACTGACGTTGTTTTCAGCAGAATTACCATGGTGTTATTTATGTGCAGGAGCAAATGTTCTCGGAATGACCTGAAACTTCACGGAGACACTTTTCAGAAAATAAGAAAAATACCTGCCAAAGATGAAGGCCAGGGGGGCCACCACCTTGCCACGAGGGTGGGGGGCGCGCCCCCCTGCCTCGTGGCCCCCTATTGCCTCTCTGACTCCAACTCCACCTCCATATATTGAGTTTCATGGGGAGAAAAATCAGAGAGAAGAAATCATCGCATTTTACGATACGGAGCCGCCGCCAAGCCCTAAAACCTCTCGGGAGGGCTGATCTGGAGTCCGTTCGGGGCTCCGGAGAGGGGAATCCATCGCCATCGTCGTCATCAACCATCCTCCATCACCAATTTCATGATGCTCACCACCGTGCGTGAGTAATTCCATCATAGGCTTGCTGTACGGTGATGGGTTGGATGGGATCTATCATGTAATCGAGTTAGTTTTGTTAGGGTTTGATCCCTAGTGTCCACTATGTTCTGAGATTGATGTTGCTCTGACTTTGCTATGCTTAATGCTTGTCACTAGGGCCCGAGTGCCATGATTTCAGATCTGAACCTATTATGTTTTCATCAATATATGAGTGTTCTTGATCCTATCTTGCAAGTCTATAGTCACCTATTATGTGTTATGATCCGTTAACCCCGAAGTGACAATAATCGGGATACTTACCGGTGATGACCGTAGTTTGAGGAGTTCATGTATTCACTATGTGTTAATGCTTTGTTCCAGTTCTCTATTAAAAGGAGGCCTTAATATCCTTAAGTTTCCGTAAGGACCCCGCTGCCACGGGAGGGTAGGACAAAAGATGGCATGCAAGTTCTTTTCCATAAGCACGTATGACTATATTCGAAATACATGCCTACATTACATTGATGAACTGGAGCTAGTTCTGTGTCACCCTAGGTTATGACTGTTACATGATGAACCGCATCCGGCATAATTCTCTATCACCGGTCCATTGCCTATGAGCTTTCCATATATTGTTCTTCGCTTATTTACTTTTCCGTTGCTATTACTATCATCACTACAAAATACCAAAAACATTGCTTTTACTACTGTTACCTTTTTGCTACCGTCACCACTACTATCATATTACCTTGCTACTAAACACTTTGCTGCAGATATTAAGTTTCCATGTGTGGTTGAATTGACAACTCAGCTGCTAATACTTGAGAATATTCTTTGGCTCCCCTTGTGTCGAATCAATAAATTTGGGTTGAATACTCTACCCTCAAAAACTTTTGCGATCCCCTATACTTGTGGGTTATCACACCTCACACTATCACCATATTTTCTGGACACCGTGTGACACCTAGCTCTTTATATAGTACTAGTATAGTACGTATTGTAATTTCTCAGCGAGATAAATTTGTACAATGCTATGAAGCTTCCAGCTCCTGTTTCATGTATCTTGCATCCAAGGTTGCGTGTTGCAACATTTCATCAAATACAAAGGAGACTGAAATGCATGATATTGCATCTCAATGATTGATAGATCATAGCCAATATGTACTCCCTCCATTCCAAAATAAGTGTCTCAACTTTATGCAAACTTTAGTACAAAGTTGTACTACTACTAAAGTTGACACTTATTTTGGAACAGAGATAGCTAAGAAAAAATGATCCATGCAGTGCCTAGCCCAGCAACCATAAACCCTAACCAGGCTTTAATTTGCTAGCAACGTTGGAGCTTCTGAAGAAATGAAGTTTGCAACGCTTTGACCATCGGATCATTTTGTGCAGTTTCACCAAAATCGAGATGAGCATCCCTGTGGCAAAGAAATTGAAGAAGCGTGATTAGAATAAGATTACTGGGACTAGTTGATGAGACATAAACTCATCATAAATACAGTAGGTAGAAGCTAGTAGAGGTATGTGCGGGGCAAAGAAGTAGAGAAATATCCACATGGAGTGATGTGGATAGCTAGAGCAGTGGTGCAAGCCGGCTGTAAAGGAAGTTGTACCTAAGGGATGTCGGGACGTAGCTCAACCTAGAGGAGGGTGGCGGGAGGCGGCAACTGCCCACGTCACGGTAGTGAGCAAGGGACGAAGGCAACCTCACCGGCTTTGTGAGAAAGAATGGCAGGGACCCCTGATCGGGATGTGCCGACAGTGGGTTTTCACCGTCGGCGACGACGACCGCATCTACACCAAGCATCCACCCCTTCCCCCGGCGGACATGATCCGCCCGGATGTTAGAGATGTGACCACAGTCGTTTTGTGTGAGAGGGAGTGAAGAGAGCAACCCCAGCAAGCAACCATGTAGGCTCGTCCTGGCTATGTATATAGTGGAGTGGTTTCCTTTTCTCTCCAAATGAACCTATTTATATTGCGTATGTGCCACTAAAGAAAAAAACTTTATTTATAAATGATGCGACACCGTTCATGCGTGGTTCCCGACCCTCCATTTATTTATAAGTGAGCAACTACTACTAGACGCGCCAAATTATCACGTGGGCTGCATCATCTAACAAAAATGAGCTCCACCGTGTCACGTGTGTGGTTGGGGAAGATGCAAAAGACGCAAAGAGTGCTACTAGTACACTACGTGCGTGGGTGCGTGCACCTCTTCTCTTCGAGTATGGTTATTAAAAGTATAGCCCACTACTGTACTACCACACGGTTATTATATATGGGCAAAGAGTATAGGCAATAATAATGACTAATAAGCCGTGAAATCATGAGGCCCACCTTTCTCTATGTTTGACCGAGGAAGTAGCCATTATTTCACTCCTCGTTGAATATACATCCGCTTCTACCTCCATGAATAAATAAAAATCCCACTTCTACCTCCGTAGCATGGTTAATAATATAGCCATGTCAATCACGACGTAGAAATATCATTCATTGATATAATAGGGCTGGATCTAAGGCTGGTGATTTTTTACTTTGTCTCTTTCTCTTTTTGTCTCATTTACTCATTTTACATAGGAGCATGTGTAGAGGATGGCTATTCCTTTCGATGGGAATTCTTCATGGGGTTTCAGACTAAGCAGCTCCGAATTATGCCCGCTGCCCACCACTCTGAATCGTGCCATCTATGATAGGGAGTAGTCCCATTGCAACAATGAGGTCCACTAGGTCTAGCACGTACTGTAAGAAGAGACTGTCATGCAAAACATACATCTTTTTGCCTTCTTCCTCGTATAGTACGTACAACTGGTACGTACTACTAGTACTACTACTACTACTCGTTCTCCTATAAACCTTGCGCTTGGCATCTCCAAAATATTAACCTTGCAATTGGCTCTTTGCCTCTTCGGGAAGTTGAGCAATAATGATACTGCAGTATATATCATTCTGGCTATATGAGACCGAATGAATTGCTGCACGTCCACCACGTGGGCGAGGGTCGAGGGGCGATGGAGAGTGTGTACTATTACGTTTGTTTCAATATGGACTACATACGGAGCAAAATGAGTGAATCTACACTCTAAAATACGTCTATATACATTAGTGTTTGGAGTATGTACTAGTGAAGTAGTTCATATTGAAATCTACTAAAGGACATATATTGCAAACAATATGATAATCTCTCTAACCAAGGTAGGCATGAGGAGTAAACGAAGGGAGTAGTAAAATTTTCTCCTCGTCCTGCGAGCCACCGCACGCGTGGGCGAGGGAGCGGGCGTAGTAGTAAGCAAGCTTCACCTCGTCCTGCGAGCCACCGCGCCCGTGGGTGGGGGAGACGGCGTACTAAGAAAGCTTCTCCTCGTTATGTGAGTTGATGGGACACATCAAAAGTAGTAATACATACAGAGCATCTTGAGTGTATAGAGCCTTGCCTCTAAGGTAGGCCCCACATGGTTTGTCTCTTTTTTAACATAACACATCAAGTCGCAATTTGTTTGTTCACCCGTGGTAGACGATCCTCCATCAAGTGGACAACCAGTACACGTGTCAAATTACCACATGGGCTGCCTTTTCATACAAAAATGAGCTCCACCATGTACCCGCGCGGGTGTGGTTGGGAAAGAGACGGGAGTACGTGCGCCGTGCGTGAACCTCTTTCTAGTGCAACAGCAAGCGCTGGAGGATTTAAGCGCCAAACAAGAGAAATTTAATAAGCTTGCTAAGCATCTTGCCAGCATTATGGGTACCCAGGATATTGTTTCTTGAGCTCTTCTGAAGTGGTTTCAGTTCTGGACTTGTTTTGATGCGGCGTTTATTTGCACTGGTCACCAACTTTGACAACCAGTGTATATGATATGCTACTTTGTTCCCTATATTTGCACTGGTGGCGAACTTTGATGCCCAGTGGGTGTAATATGTGTAATAGCCATGATAGCCTACCGTAAGTTGCTTGCTTATTTATTTCCTTGTTGTCTTGTTTATTTGTTTTCTTGTAGTCAGTGTAGTTCTTTTTCCGTGGTTTGCTAGTGGCTGCAATAACCTATTTTTTAAAACTAGGCCACAATAACCATGGGCTACATATTTACTGTAGTTACCATGGGACTCCTACGGGTCGTAGAAACAATGGGCCTTCTAAGGGCCGTAGAAAGAATGGGCCTTCTACGGGTCGTAGCATCAATGGGCCTTCTACGGGTTGTAGCATCAATGGGCCTTCTACGGGCCGTATGATCGATAGGCCAAACATGGGCCAATAACAGACCACATTATGGGCCGTAAACGGGCTAGATTTGGAATCGTTCGTTCATGGGCCGACCATAACGGACCGTCGTTAATCGGCCGTATTTGATGACGCTATGGAAACGGCCCAACTGATTAACAAGCCGCAAATGGGCCGATTATAACCACGGGCTGAATTTGGCCCACAAGCAGAAAAGGCCAATAACGGGCCATAAGTAACTGAATGCTGGAAATAAGCCCAAGAATAAATGGGCCCTGAGAAGGCCGAAAGATAACACGGGTTGGAAATGGCCCGATGGAATAATGGGCCAATAGTGGGTATGAAGCGGTACACTGTTCATTGCGGGCCAGATTCACCACGGGCCGTTAATGGGCCAAGATTTACAAATGGCCTCGTATGGCCCGAAAGACATCATGGGCCATACATGGGCCGGAAGATACAATAAGCTAGAATCATATTGGACGGCCCAGATGAATCTTCTCGGCATAATTCCAATAGGCCGTAATGGGTCGTGAGTTAGCGGGCCATAAATGGGCTGTATACGAACAGGCCGTTAACAGGCTTTCCATGGGCCTCCCCATTACCTTTTTACCAAGTCAAATGGACTGGCCTTTTCACCAGAATGGGCCATTGTTGGGTCGTGCCACGTGTCAACGTATAATAGGCGCCTCCTATCTAATAAATGGATGACATCTGTCCCAACGGTGAGCCAACACGTGTTTCCTCCAGCCAATGATAATTTTACACATGGAAAATCCTCATTGGTCTGGGCTGTTAACGGGTTATCGGATCCAAAACTGGACCCGATAGCTTAACAGCGACCCGCTGCGGTGGATGCCATGTGTCGGTCACCCTTGACTAAAGCACTTCTATGACGCGCGATTTATCGTCATGGAAGTGGACACTTCCGTGATGATAATTTTGGTAATTTCATGGAACACTTCTAGGACAGCACAGGTATGACTATATTGATTTTGTCATGAAATCGTCATGGATGTACATTCATGACACAAAATGTGACCTACCGTGACAAACACGTATCATCACGGAAGTGTATTTTTTTGTAGTGCATGCGCGGGAATCGAGGAGGCCGAAATCATCATGTGGCTATATGGACACCTCGATTTTCAAATGATCATTAAGATAATGATCAGTTAAAGATGTTCTGGGCCTCGTGCGATATTAATACGAAATGATGTCATGGCGGGTTAAGAAAATTTTATGAGCTGATGTCACGGCGGCTTACAGCAAATTTGTTAAAAGGACAATGCAAGATTTGACAAGTTAGGTGTTGAAGATTGATGTGAACAAGTTCAGATCAACCTCAGGCATAATGTTGGGGATACAACTACTGGGTATGAACCGCCCAGGAGGGGCCGGGTCATACCACTGGCAACTTATGAATGAAGATGGCGGGTCATAGCAAGCCCATTAACGAACCAAGACCCAGAGGCGACTTGAGGCCCAAGAGGATGAACCGCCACATGTATAACTCGTATTGTAAGGCAAGCTTAGTTAGTCACCGAGCCGGACACATTGTGTATGAGCCGGCAGGACTCTATAAGCCGCCGACATCAACCTGTTTATATAAAGGGGTGACCCGGCGGCGGGTTAACTCAAGAAACAAACAATCGAGAGCTAGGTCAAGTGTATTCGCTCCCTGGTAATCGAAACCCTAACAATACAACACAAAGCAGGAGTAGGCTTTTACCTCATTTAGAGGGGCCGAACCTGGGTAAACTCTTCGTGTCCTTTGTCCCATTTAACCCCTTCAAGCTAACCTAGTTGTGATGGCTCCACGACAAAGTCCTTGCACTAGGACATCTGCCGTGTCAAGTCCATGACACCCGCGATACATCAAGATCCTCACATCTCAAGAACACAAGAGAGAAAGATTAAACACAGAGCTACTAGGACAAACCCTAAGCCCCGAGGGTGGCCTACTCCCTCCTCACGGTGGTGGCCGCCGGGATGATCAAGATGGCCACTAGTGATGATTCCCCCCTCCCCCAGGTTGCCGGAATGGGGTATAGGTTGGTTTTCAGTGGCTACAGAGCCTTGCGGTGGAGGAACTTCTGATCTAGGTTAACCCCGAGGGTTTTTGGAATATTTGGTGATTAATAGTGCAAACAGGGGGTGCGGGAGGCCACAGAGGTGGGCACAACCCACCTGGGAGCGCCCTGGTGGGTTTTGCCCCCCTCGGGGCACCCCCCAGGTGCCGCTTTGGCCCATTGGATGTCTTCTGGTCCATAAAAAATCCACAAAAAGTTTCACGGTGTTTGGACTCCGTTTGATATTGATTTCCTGCCATGTAAAAAACAAGCAAAAGCAGCAACTGGCACTGGGCACTGGATCAATAGGTTAGTCCCAAAAATGATATGAAGTTGCTATAAAATGATTGTAAAACATCCAAGAATGATAATATATTAGCATGAATACTTCATAAATTATAGATACGTTGGAGACGTATCAGTCTCACATCAACCAGGCGTATCAACGGGCTATGGAGATGCCCATCAATAGATATCAATGTGAGTGAGTAGGGATTGCCATGCAATGGATGCACTAGAGCTATAAGTTTATGAAAGCTCGAAAAGAAACTAAGTGGGTGTGTGCTACCTCTTGAGCACTATGTTGGTTTTCCCTTGAAGAGGGAAGGGTGATGCAGTAAAGTAGCGTAAGTATTTCCCTCAGTTTTTGAGAACCAAGGTATCAATCCAGTAGGAGATCACGCTCGAGTCCCACGCACCTACACAAACAAATAAGAACCTCGCAACCAACGTGATAAAGGGGTTGTCAATCCCTTCACGGTCACTTACGAGAGTGAGATCTGATAGATATGATAAGATAATATTTTTTGGTATTTTTATGATAAAGAGAAATAAAGATGCAAAGTAAAATAAACGGCAATAGAAATAGCTAAGTGTTGGAAGATTAATATGATGGAGGATAGACCCGGGGGCCATAGGTTTCACTAGTGGCTTCTCTGAAGAGCATAAGTATTACGGTGGGTAAACGAATTACTGCCGAGCAATTGATACAATTGAGCATAGCTATGAGAATATCTAGGTATGATCATGTATATAGGCATCACGTCCGCGACAAGTAGACCGAAATGATTCTGCATCTACTACTATTACTCCACACATCGACCGCTATCCAGCATGCATCTAGAGTATTAAGTTCATAAGAACAGAGTAATGTTTTAAGTAAGATGACAATATGTAGAGGGATAAACTCATGCAATATGATATAAACCCCATCTTTTTATCCTCGATAGCAACAGTACAATACGTGTCGTTTCCCTTTCTGTCACTGGGATCGAGCACCGCAAGATTGAACCCAAAGCTAAGCACTTCTCCCATTGCAAAGAAGATCAATCTAGTAGGCCAAACCAAACTGATAATTTGAAGAGACTTGCAAAGATAAACCAATAATACATAAAAGAATTCAGAGAAGAAGCAAATATTGTTCATAGATAAACTTGATCATAAACCCACAATTCATCGGATCTCGACAAACACACCGCAAAAGAAGATTACATCGAATAGATCTCCAAGAAGATCAAGGAGAACTTTGTATTGGGATCCAAAGAGAGAGATGAATCCATCTAGCTACTAGCTATGGACCCGAAGGTCTGAAGTAAACTACTCACACATCACTGGAGAGGCCATGGAGTTGGTGTAGAGGCCCTCCGTGATCAATGCCCCCTCCGACGGAGCTCCGGAAAAGGCCCCGAGATGGGATCTCTCGGGTACAGAAGGTTGCAGCGGTGGAATTAGGTTTTCGTGGTGCTCCTAGATGTTTGGGGGGTATGTGGATATCTATAGGAGGAAGAAGTACGTCGGTGGAGCAATGAGGGGCCCACAAGGGTGGAGGGCGCGCCAAGGGGGTAGGCGCGCCCCCCTCCCTCGTGACCTCCTCGATTGTTTCTTGACGCCCACTCCAAGTCTCCTGGATCACGTTTGTTGAGAAAATCGCGTTCCCGAAGGTTTCATTCCATTTGGACTCCGTTTGATATTCCTTTTCGATTAAACTCTAAAATAGGCAAAAAAACAGCAATTTGGGTTGGGCCTCCGGTTAGTAGGTTAGTCCCAAAAATGATATAAAAGTGTAAAATAAAGCCCATTAACATCCAAAATAGATAATATAATAGCATGGAGCAATCAAAAATTATAGATACATTGCAGACGTATCAAGCATCCCCAAGCTTAAGTCCTGCTCGTCCTCGAGTAGGTAAATGATAAAAGAAGAAATTTTTATGTGGAATGCTTTCTAACATATTTCTCAATGTAATTTTTCTTTATTGTGGCATGAATGTTCAGATCCAAAAGATTCAAGACAAAAGTTTAATATTGACATAGAAATAATAATACTTCAGGCATACTAACTAAGCAATTATGTCTTCTCAAAATAACATGGCCAAATAAAGTTATCCCTACAAAATCATATAGTCTGGCTATGCTCTATCTTCACCACACAAAATATTTAAATCATGCACAACCCCGATGACAAGCCAAGCAATTTTTTCATACTTTTGATGTTCTCAAACTTATTCAATATTCACACAATATATGAGCGTGAGCCATGGATATAGCACTATATGTGGAATAGAATGGTGGTTGTGGAGAAGACAAAAAAGGAGAAGATAGTCTCACATCAACTAGGCGTATCAACGGGCTATGGAGATGCCCATCAATAGATATCAATGTGAGTGAGTAGGGATTGCCGTGCAACGGATGCACTAGAGCTATAAGTATGTGAAAGCTCAACAAAAGAAACTAAGTGGGTGTGCATCCAACTCGCTTGCTCATGAAGACCTAGGGCATTTTGAGGAAGCTCGTCATTGGAATATACAAGCCAAGTTCTATAATGAAAAATTCCCACTAGTATATTTAAGTGATATCATAGGGGACTCTCTATCATGAAGATCATGGTGCTACTTTGAAGCACAAGTGTGGAAAAAGGATAGTAGCATTGTCCCTTCTCTCTTTTTCTCTCATTTTTTTATTTGGGCCTTATTTTTTTATGGCCTCTTTTTTTTGTTCGGAGTCTCATCCCGACTTGTGGGGGAATCATAGTCTCCATCATCCTTTCCTCACTGGGACAATGCTCTAATAATGATGATCATCACACTTTTATTTACTTACAACTCAAGAATTACAACTCAATACTTAGAACAAAATATGACTCTATGTGAATGCCTCCGGCAGTGTACCGGGATGTGCAATGATGCATGAGTGAAATGTATGAAGAATTATGAATGGTGGCTTTTCCACAAATACGATGTCAACTACATGATCATGCAAGCAATATGACAATGATGAAGCGTGTCATAATAACGGAACGGTGGAAAGTTGCATGGCAATATATCTCGAGACGGCTATGGAAATGCCATAATAGGTAGGTATGGTGGCTGTTTTGAGGAAGGTATATGGTGGGTTTAAGGTACCGGCGAAATTTGCGCAATACTAGAGAGGCTAGCAATGGTGGAAGGGTGAGAGTGCGTATAATCCATGGACTCAACATTAGTCATAAAGAACTCACATAGTTATTGCAAAAATCTATTAGTTATCAAAACAAAGTATTAGGCGCATGCTCCTAGGGGGATATATTGGTAGGAAAAGACCATCGCTCGTCCCCGACCGCCACTCATAAGGAAGACAATCAATAAATAAATCATGCTCTGACTTCATCACATAAAGGTTCACCATATGTGCATGCTACGGGAATCACAAACTTGAACACAAGTATTTCTCAAATTCACAACTACTCAACTAGCATGACTCTAATATCACCATCTCCATATCTCAAAACAATTATCAAGTATCAAACTTCTCATAGTATTCAATGCACTTCTATGAAAGTTTTTATATTATTCATAAAAGAAAATTTCCATGTTGTTCTAAAGGACTCTCAAAATAGTATAAGTGAAGCATGAGAGAACACTAGTTTCTATAAAACAAGTCCACCACCGTGCTCTAAAAGATATAAGTGAAGAACTAGAGCAAAAACCATATAGCTCAAAAGATATAAGTGAAGCACATAGAGTATTCTAATAAATTTAAAATCATGTGAGTCTCTCTCAAAAGGTGTGTACAGCAAGGATGATTGTGGTAAACTAAAAAGCTAAGACTCAAATCATACAAGACGCTCGAAGCAAAACACATATCATGTGGTGAATAAAAATATAGCTCCAAGTAAAGTTACCGATAGACGAAGACGAAAGAGGGGATGCCTTCCAGGGCATCCCCAAGCTTAGGCTTTTTGGTGTCCTTGAATTTTACCTTGAGGTGCCATGGACATCCCCAATCTTAGGCTCTTTCCACTCCTTGTTCCATAATCCATCAAATCTTTACCCAAAACTTGAAAACTTCACAACACAAAACTTAAATAGAAAATCTCGTGAGCTCCGTTAACGAAAGAAAACAAAACACCACTTCAAGGTACTGTAATGAACTCATTATTTATTTATATTGGTGTTAAACCTACTGTATTCCAACTTCTCTATGATTTATAAGATCTTTTACTAGCCATAGATTCATCAAAATAAGCAAACAACACACGAAAAACAGAAGCTGTCAAAAACAGAACAGTCTGTAGTAATATATATCTAACGCAAACTTCTGGAACCCTAAAAATTATAAAATAAATTGGTAGACGTGAGGAATTTATCTATTAATGATATGCAAAAATAATTAACTAAATATCACCTTCCAAATAAAATTGGCAGCAATTCTTGTGAGCGCTAAAGTTTCTGTTTTTACAGCAAGATCAAAAAGACTTTCCCCAACTCTTCCCAACGGTTCTACTTGGCACAAACACTAATTAAACACAAAAAACAAAACCAAAACATAGGCTAGATAAATTATTTATTACTAAACAGGAGCAAAAAGCAAGGAATAAAAATAAAATTGGGTTTCCTCCCAACAAGCGCTATCGTTTAACGCCCCTAGCTAGGCATAAAAGCAAGGATAGATCTAGGTATTGCCATCTTTGGTACGCAATCCATAAGTGGCTCTCATAATAGATTCATATGGTAATTTAATTTTCTTTCTAGGAAATTTTTCCATGCCTTTCCTTAATGGAAATAGGAATTTAATATTCCCTTCCTTCATATCAATAATTGCACCAATTGTTCTAAGGAAAGGTCTACCAAGAATAATAGGACATGAAGGATTGCAATCTATATCAAGAACAATGAAATCTACAGGCACATAGTTACTATTTGCAACAATAAGAACATCTTCTAATCTTCCCATAGCTTTCTTAATAGTGGAATCCGCAAGGTGCAAATTTAAAGAATAATAATCAAAATCACGGAAACCTAGCAAATCACACAAAGTTTTTGGAATCGTGGAAACACTAGCACCCAAATCACACAAAGCATAGCACTCATGATCTTTAATTTTAATTTTTATTGTAGGTTCCCACTCATCATAAAGTTTTTTAGGGATATAAACTTCCAACTCAAGTTTTTCTTCATAAGATTGCATCAAAGCATCAACGATATGTTTAGTAAAAGCTTTATTTTGACTATAACCATGAGGAGAATTTAGCACGGATTGCAACAAGGAAATACAATCTATCAAAGAGAAATTATCATAATTAAATTCCTTGAAATCCAAGATAGTGGGTTCATTGCTATCTAAAGCTTTAATCTCTTCAATCCCACATTTACCAAATTTTGCATCAAGATCTAAAAACCCCGAATTTTTGGAACGCCTTCTTGGTAAAGGTGGCTCATCTTCAGTCCCATCATTATCAAGATTCATGTTGCAAAACAAAGATTTAATAGGAGACACATCAATCACTTTTAGATCTTCATCTTTATTATCATGAAAACTAGAAGAACACGCTTTCACAAAGAAATCTTTCTTAGCACGCATCCTAGTGGTTCTTTCTTTGCACTCATCAATGGAAATTATCATGGCTTTGAGAGACTCATTGATATCATGCTTAGGTGGAATAGATCTAAGTTTCAAAGAATCAACATCAAGAGAAATTCTATCAACGTTCCAAGCCAATTCATCAACCTTAAACAAATTTTCTTCAAGCAAAGCATTGAAATTCTTTTGTGAATTCATAAACTCCTTAACACTAGTCTCAAATTAAGAGGGCATCTTATTAAAATTTCCATAAGAATTGTTGTAGGAATTACCATAGTTATCAGAGGAATTACTAGGAAACGGCCTAGAATTAAAATTACCTCTATATGCGTTTTTACCAAAATTGTTCCTACCAACAAAATTCACATCCATAGATTCATTATTATTCTCAATCAAGGTAGACAAAGGCACATCATTAGGATCAGAGGGAACAGTCTTATTAGCAAACAAGTTCATAAGTTCATCCATCTTTCCACTCAAAACATTAACTTCTTCTATCGCATGCACTTTTTTTACTAGTAGATCTTTCGGTGTGCCATTGAGAATAATTAACCATAATATTGTCTAGGAGTTTAGTAGCTTATCCTAAAGTGATTTCCATAAAAGTGCCTCCCGTGGCCGAATCTAAAAGATTTCTAGAAGCAAAATTCAATCCGGCATAAAATTTTTGTATAATCGTCCAAAGATTCAAACCATGTGTAGGGCAATTACGTATCATTAATTTCATCCTCTCCCAAGATTGTGTAACAGGTTCATGATCAAGTTGCTTAAAATTCATAATTTCGTTTCTAAGAGAGATGATCTTAGCGGGAGGAAAATACTTAGAGATAAAAGCATCTTTGCACTTATTCCATGAATCAATACTATTTTTAGGCAAAGACAAAAACCAAGCTTTAGCACGATCTCTAAGGGAAAAAGGAAATAGCTTCAATTTAACAATATCATTGTCCACATATTTCTTATTTTGCATATCACACAAATCAACAAAGCTATTTAGATGGGTAGCGGCATCTTCACTAGGAAGGCCGGCGAATTGATCTTTCAGGACAAGATTCAACAAAGCAGCATTAATTTCACAAGATTCAGCATCGGTAAGAGGAGCAATTGGAGTGCTAAGAAAATCATTGTTGTTGGTATTGGTAAAGTCACATAATTTAGTATTATCTCGAGCCATCGTGACAAGCAAGTAATCCAACACACGAGAAAACAAGTAGTAAGAGAAAAAGAGGCGAACGGAAAAATAGAGGGCGAATAAAACGGCAAGGGTGAAGTGGGGGAGAGGAAAATGAGAGGCAAATGGCAAATAATGTAATGCGAGGGATAAGAGTTCGTGATGGGTACTTGGTATGTCTTGACTTGTGCGTAGACTCTCCTGCAACGGTGCCAGAAATAGCTCGTTGTCGGGAGTCAAATCTTGACTTGACTTGGCGAGAAACTCCCAGGCAACGGCGCCAGAAATCCTTCTTGCTACCTTTTGAGCACTGCGTTGGTTTTCCCTTGAAGAGGAAAGGGTGATGCAGTAAAGTAGCGTAAGTATTTCCCTCAGTTTTTGAGAACCAAGGTATCAATCTAGCAGGAGATCACGCTCGAGTCCCACGCACCTACACAAACAAATAAGAACCTCGCAACCAACACGATAAAGGGGTTGTCAATCGCTTCACAGTCACTTACGAGAGTGAGATCTGATAGATATGATAAGATAATATTTTTGGTATTTTTATGATAAAGAGAAATAAAGATGCAAAGTAAAATAAACGGCAATAGAAATAGCTAAGTGTTGGAAGATTAATATGATGGAAGATAGACCCGGGGCCATAGGTTTGACTAGTGGCTTCTCTCAAGAGCATAAGTATTACGGTGGGTAAACGAATTACTGTCGAGCAATTGATAGAATTGAGCATAGTTATGAGAATATCTAGGTATAATCATGTATATAGGCATCACATCTGCGACAAGTAGACCGAAACGATTCTACATCTACTACTATTACTCCACACATCGATCGCTATCCAGCATGCATCTAGAGTATTAAGTTCATAAGAACAGAGTAATGCTTTAAGTAAGATGACATGATGTAGAGGGATAAACTCATGAAATATGATATAAACCCATCTTTTTATCCTCGATGGCAACAATACAATACGTGTCGTTTCCTTTTCTGTCACTGGGATCGAGAACCGCAAGATTGAACCAAAAGCTAAGCACTTCTCCCATTGCAAGAAAGATCAATGTAGTAGGCCAAACCAAACTAATAATTCGAATAGACTTGCAAAGATAAACCAATAATACATAAAAGAATTCAGAGAAGAATCAAATATTGTTTATAGATAAACTTGATCATAAACCCACAATTCATCGGATCTCGACAAACACACTGCAAGAGAAGATTACATCGAATAGATCTCCAAGAAGATCAAGGAGAACTTTGTATTGAGATCCAAAGAGAGAGAAGAAGCCATCCAGCTACTAGCTATGGACCCGAAGGTCTGAACTAAACTACTCACACATCATCGGAGAGGCCATGGAGTTGATGTAGAGGCCCTCCATGATCAATGCCCCCTCCGGCGGAGCTCTGGAAAGGCCCTGAGATGGGATCTCTCGGGTACAGAAGGTTGGGGCGGTGGAATTAGGTTTTCGGGGTGCTCCTGGATATTTGGGGGTACGTGGATATATATAGGAGGAAGAAGTACGTCGGTGGAGCAACGAGGGGCCCACGAGGGTGGAGGGCGCGCCCAGGGGGTAGGCGCACCCCCTCCCTCGTGGCCTCCTCGATTGTTTCTTGACGCCCACACCAAGTCTCCTGGATCACGTTTATTGAGAAAATCATGTTCCCGAAGGTTTCATTCCGTTTGGACTCCGTTTGATATTCCTTTTCGACGAAACTCTAAAATAGGCAAAAAAAACAGCAGTTTGGGCTGGGCCTCCGGTTAGTAGGTTAGTCCCAAAAATGATATAAAAGTGTAAAATAAAGCCCATTAACATTCAAAATAGATAATAAAATAGCATGGAGCAATCAAAAATTATAGATACGTTGGAGATATATCAGTGTGCATCCAACTTGCTTGCTCACGAAGACCTAGGGCAGTTTGAGGAAGCCCGCCGTTGGAATATACAAGCCAAGTTCTATAATGAAAAACTCCCACTAGTATATGAAAGTGACAACATAGGACACTCTCTATCATGAAGATCATGGTGATACTTTGAAGCACAAGTGTGGAAAAAGGATAGTAACATTGCACCTTCTCTATTTTCTCTCATTTTTAACTGGCTTCTTTGGCATCTTTTTTGTTGTTGGCTTCTTTGGCCTCTTTTTTTGGTTGTTGGCTTCTTTGGCCTCTTTTATTTTTCCTCACATGGGGCAATGATCTAATAATGAAGATCATCACACTTTTATTTACTTACAACTCAAGAATTACAACTCGATACTAGAACAAAATATGACTCTATATGAATGCCTCCGACGGTCTACCGGGATGTGAAATGATCAAGAGTGGTATGTATAAAAAGAATATGAACGGTGGCCTTGCCACAAATACTACAATAACTACATGATCATGCAAAGCAATATGACAATGATGAAGTGTGTCATAATAAACGGAACAGTGGAAGTTGCATGGCAATATATCTCGGAATGGCTATGGAAATGCCATAATAGGTAGGTATGGTGGCTGTTTTGAGGAAGGTATATGATGGGTGTAAGGTACCGGTGAAAGTTGTGTGGTACTAGAGAGGCTATCAATGGTGGAAGGGTGAGAGTGCGTATAATCCATGGACTCAACATTAGTCATAAATAACTCACATACTTATTGCAAAAATCTATTAGTCATTGAAACAAAGTACTACGCGCATGCTCCTAGGGGGGTAGATTGGTAGGAAAAGACCATCACTCGTCCCCGACCGCCACTCATAAGGAAGAAAATCATTAAATACCTCATGCTCCAACTTCGTTAGATAACGGTTCACCATACATGCATGCTACGGGAATCACAAACTTCAACACAAGTATTTCTACAATCCACAATTACTCACTAGCATGACTCTAATGTCACCATCCTCATATCTCAAAACAATCATAAGGAATCAAACTTCTATAGTATTCAATACACTTTATATGAAAGTTTTCATTATATCCCTCTTGGATGCCCATCATATTAGGACTAAATTCATAACATAAGGAAATTACCATGTTGTTTAAAGACTCTCAAAATAATATAAGTGAATCATGAGAGTTCATCAATTTCTTCAAAATAGAAACCACCGCCATGCTCTAAAAAGATATAAGTGAAGCACTAGAGTAAATGACAAACTACTCCAAAAGATATAGGTGAAGATCAATGAGTAGTCGAATAATTATGTAACTATGTGAAGACTCTCTACCATTTTAAAAAATTCAGATCTTGGGATATTATTCAAACAGCAAGTAAATCCTAATAAAATAAAATGACGCTCCAAGCAAAACACATATCATGTGGTAAATAAAAATATAGCTCGAAGTAAGGTTACCGATGAACAAAGACGAAAGAGGGGATGCCATCCGAGGCATCCCCAAGCTTAGATTCTTGGTTGTCCTTGAATATTACCTTGGGGTGCCTTGGGCATACCCAAGATTAGTCTCTTGCCACTCCTTATTCCGTAGTCCATTGAAACTTCACCCAAAACTTGAAAATTTCACAACACAAAACTCACTAGAAAACTTGTAAGCTCCGTTAGTATAATAAAGTAAATCACCACTTAGGTACTGTTGTGAACTCATTCTAAATTCATATTGGTGTTGTATCTACCATATTCTAACTTTTCCATGGTTCATACACTCCGATACTACCCATAGATTCATCAAAATAAGCAAAGAACACAATAAAAATAGAATCCGTCAAAAACAGAACAGTCTGTAGTAATCTGGAAACTTTGCATACTTCTGTAACTCCAAAAATTCTGAACACTTAGGACTCTCTAGCAAATTCATATATCAATCTTGTTCCAAAAGAATCAGTATTTTATCACTCTCCTGTAAAAAAATTAAAATTATTTTACTGGGCACAAAAGTTTCTGTTTTTCCGCAAGATCAAATCAACTATCACCATAGACCATCCCAAAGGTCCTACTTGGCACTTTATTGAAACAAAAGCTATAAAACATGATTATTACAGTGGCATAATCATGTGAACACACAAAAATGGTAGGGGTAAGCATTGGGTTGTCTCCCAACAAGCGCTTTTCTTTAATGCCTTCCTAGCTAGGCATGATGATTTCAATGATGCTCACATAAAAGATAAGAATTGAAACATAACAGGAGCATCATGAAGCATATGCTAGCACATTTAAGTCTAACCCACTTCCTATGCATAGGAATTTTGTGAGCAAACAATTTATGGGAACAAAAATTAACTAGCATAGGAAGGCAAAACAAGCATGACTTCAAGACTTTCAACACATAGAGAGGAAACTTGATATTATTGCAATACGTAAAAGCATATGTTCCTCTCTCATAATAATTTTCAGTAGCATCATGAATGAATTCAACAATATAATTATCACATAAAGCATTCTTTTCATGATCCACAAGCATAGAAATTTTACTACTCACCACATAAGCAAAATTCTTCTCATCCACAATAGTGGGAGCAAATTCAACAAAATAACTATCATGTGAGGCATAATCTAATTGAAAATTAAAATCATGATGACAAGTTTCATGGATATCATTTATCTTTATAGCATACATGTCATCACAATAATCATCATAGATAGCAACTTTGTTCTCATAATCAATTGAAACCTCTTCCGAAATAGAGGAATCATCATTAAATAAAGTCAAGACCTCTCCAAATCCACTTTTATCAATATTGTAATAAGATTCAAAACTCTCCAAACTAATGGGATAATTATTATCTAAAGTTGACACTCTTCCAAACCCACTTTCATCGATATAATCATCATAAATAGGAGGCATGCTATCATCATAATAAATTTGCTCATCAAAACTTGGGGGACAAAAAATATAATCTTCATCAAACATAGCATCCCCAAGCTTATGGCTTTGAATATCATTAGCATCATGGATATTCAAAGAATTCATACTAACAACATTGCAATCATGCTCATCATTCAAATATTTAGTGCCAAACATTTTATTGACTTCTTCTTCTAACACTTTGGCACGATTTTCATTTCCATCATTTTCACGAAAGACATTAAAGAGATGAAGCATATGAGGCAACCTCAATTCCATTTTTTTGTAGTTTTCTTTTATAGACTAAACTAGAGATAAAACAAGAAACTAAAAGAATCAATTGCAAGATCTAAAGATATACCTTCAAGCACTCACCTCCCCGGTAACAGCGCTAGAAAAGAGCTTGATGTCTACTACGCAACCTTCTTCTTGTAGGCTCATGTTGGGCCTCCAAGCGTAGAGTTTTGTAGGACAGTAGCAAATTTACCTCAAGTGGATGACCTAAAGTTTATCAATCAGTGGGAGGCGTAGGATGAAGATGGTCTCTCTCAAACAACCCTGCAACCAAATAACAAAGAGTATCTTGTGTCCCCAACACACCCAATACAATGGTAAATTGTATAGGTGCACTAGCTCGGCGAAGAGATGTGATACGTCTCCTGTGTATCTACTTTTTTCCACGCTTTTCCTCTTGTTTTGGACTCTAATTTGCATGATTTGAATGAAACTAACCCCGGACTGACGTTGTTCTTAGTAGAACTACCATGGTGTTGTTTTTGTGCAGAAATAAAAGTTCTCGGAATGGAACAAAACTTTGCGAGGATTTTTTATATCAATAATAAGAATTTCTGGAGCCAAGACCTGCCGGAGAGGGGCACCTGGGTGGGCACAACCCACCAGGGCGCGCCCCCCTCTCCTAGTGCCCAGGTGGGTTGTACCCACCTGGTGGCCCCGCAGACCTCAACCCTGACACCATAAATTCCTATTTTTGGAGAAAAAATTCAGGAAGAAATAATTATCGTGATCCACGAGACAGAGCTGTTGCCAAGCCCTGTTCTTCCTCGGGAGGGCAGATCTAGAGTCCGTTTGGGGCTCCGGAGAGGGAGATCTTCGTTCTTCATCATCACCAACCCATCTCCATCGCCAATTCCATGATGCTCCCCACCAGGAGTGAGTAATTCCTTCGTAGGCTCGCTGGTAGGTGAGGAGTTGGATGAGATTCATCATGTAATCGAGTTAGTTTTGTTAGGACCTGATCCCTAGTATCCACTATGTTCTTAGATTGATGTTGCTATGACTTTGCCATGATTAATGGTTGTCACTTTGGGCCCAGGTGCCATGATTTCAGATCTGAACCGTTTATGTTATCACCATTATATCCATGTTCTAGATCCGATCTTGCAAGTTATAGTCACCTACTGTGTGTTATGATCCGACAGCCCCAGAGTGACAACAACCGGGCCCACTCTTGATGATGACCATAGTTTGAGGAGTTCATGTATTCACTATGTGTTAATGCTTTGTTCTAGTTCTCTATGAAAAGGAGGCCTTAATATCCCTTAGTTTCCAATATGGACACAGCTGCCATGGGAGGGTAGGACAAAAGATGTCATGAAAGTGCTTTTCATAAAGCATGTATGACTATTTGCAGAATAGATGCCTACATTATATCGCTGAGCTGGAGCTAGTGCTGTATCGCCCTAGGTTATAACTGCCACATGAGGAATATCATCCAACAAGTCATCGATCCAATGCCTACAAACTTTTCCATATTGTTTCTGCTAAGTTACTACTGCTATCATCACTGTTACACTTGCTACAAAATTACTGCTATCACTATTATTGTTACTGTTGCTACTATTACCACTATCAAAACTATCAAACTACTTTGCTACTGATCACTTTGTTGCAGAGAATTAATCTCCAGGTGTGTTTGAATTGACAACTCAGCTACTAATACCTTCAAATATTCTTTGGCTCCCCTTGTGTCGAATCTATAAATTTGGGTTGAATACTCTACCCTCGAAAACGGTTGCGATCCCCTATACTTGTGCGTTATCAAGACTTTTTTCTGGCGCCATTGCCGGGGAGCGTAGCTATATTTGTTGAGTCACTTGGGATTATTACCATATTATTACTATGAAGAATCTGAAGGATCCAAAGACTAAGATATTTCCCTCAAGGACGAGGGGAGGTAAGGAACTGCCATCCAAAGACTATGAATGATGCTTATGATGATGCTAGTACCTTGCTTGATAATGATGATGTGCCACTTAGTGAATTTCTTGATAAACAAATTGCTAAAGTTACACAACATGATGTTGTTAAATCTGATGATGAGCTTGAAACTGAATCTCCTGAAACACCTACTAGAACTAGCGTTCTTAGATATGAATTGCCTAAGGTACCGGAAGGTTATGTTATGAGTGAAGAAACAACTAGAGATATTCTTGGTTGCAATGATAGAGATGATCTAGAAAAATTATTACACAAGTATAAAGAAAAATCTCTGAATGCTAAAATGAAGTGTGATCCTAAGTTTGCTACTTCACTTATCTTTATTGATGATAAGGATTATGAATTCTCTGTCGACCTAGAGTTAATTACTCTGGTTGAATCTGATCCTTTCCATGGTTATGAAATTGAAACTGTTGTGGCACATCTTACTAAGTTGAATGATATAGCCACCCTTTTTACTCATGATGATAAAACTCGCTACTACTTTATTCTCAAGTTATTTCCTTTCTCATTAAAGGGTGATGCTAAAGCTTGGTACAATACTCTTGCTCCTGGTTGTGTGTGTAGTCCCCAGGATATGATTTATTACTTCTTTGAAAAATATTTTCCTGCTCATAAGAAACAAGCTACCTTACAGGAAATATTTAACTTTGTGCAAATTAAAGAAGAGAGTCTTCCACAAGCTTGGGGGAGGCTTTGCCTCATCAGCCTCTTAAGAAAAATGAAATGCTTGATATCTACTATAATGGACTACCGATGCTTCTAGGGACTTCCTAGATAGTTGTGCTGGTTGTGTTTTCAGGGAACGAACTGTTGGATAAGCTGAAGAATTATTGAATAATATATTGAAAAATTATGATGATTGGACTATTCCTGAACCACCGTATAAACCCACTCCGAATAAGAGGGTATATTATATCTCAGTCCCGAAGATATGCAAGAGGCAAAGAAATCTATAAAGAAAAAAGGTATTAAAGCTGAGGATGTTAAAAATTTACCTCCTATTGAAGAAATACATGGGCTTAATACACCACCAATGCCTAAGGTGGTAGAGATAAATTCTCTTATGAAGTTTAATGATAATGATAATCCTCACAATATGCATCCTAGTCAATGCCTTTATGAGTTTGAAAACTACATTAGGAAACAAGATCACTTCAATGCAAATGTTATGAAACAATTGAAATACAATTCTGATATGATTGCTCGCTTAAGTGACTTGTTATATAGAATATTAAATGATGTTAGAGGTGTTGGAAAGCATGCTTCTATGGTTCAAACTCAGTTAGAACAAGTTGCTAAATCTCAAAGAGAATTACTTGATGAAATGAATAATAATATGAATGACTTTGCTGTTAGAGTTGCAACTAGAGGAGGTAAAATGACTTAGGAACCACTTTATCCTAAGGGACACCCAAAAATAATAGAACAAGATTCACAAAGAAATAACACTAGTGCACCTAGTCCTTCTAGAAAGAAAAAGAAAAAGGAAAATGACAGGACTTTGCACACTTCTAGTGAACCTGAAATAGAAAAACCTCCTTATAATGAAAATGAAGTTTCTATCTCAAATGATGAAACTTAGTCTGGTAATGAATGCTCACCTAATGATAATGGAAAAGATAATGATGAGGTTCATGAATACTCTCAACCAACCAATGATAAGGAACCAGATAGTGATGTTGAGATAGAACCACCTGTAGATCTTGATAACCCACAACCTAAGAATAAAAGGTATGATAAAAGAGACTTTGTTGCTAGAAAACACGGTAAAGAAAGAGAACGGTGGGTTCAAAAACCTATGCCTTTTCCACCCAAGTCAACTAAAAAGAATGATGATGAAGAATTTGAACACTTTGCTGAAATGTTGAGGCTAGTCTTTTTGCGTACTTGCTTGACTGATATCTTGAAAATGCCTCGTTATGCAAAGTATATGAAAGACATCATCACAAATAAGAGAAAAATATCGGAAGCTGAAATCTCCACTATGCTTGCTAATTACACTTTTAAAAATGGAGTACCTAAAAAACTTGAGATCCGGGAATACCAACTATACCTTGCTCTATAAAAAAGAATTATGTGAAAACTGCTTTGTGTGATTTAGGAGCTAGTGTTAGTGTTATGCCTTTATCTATATAAAAGACTTGACTTGAATAAACTCACACCTACTGAAATATCTTTGCAAATGGCTGACAAATGAATTGACATACCTATCGGTATCTGTGAGGGTGTGCCCGTTGTTGTTGCTAATGTTACTATTTTGACTGACTTTGTTATACTTGAGATGCCCGAGGACGACAACATGTCGATTATCCTTGGTAGACCCTTCTTGAATACTGCAGGGGCTGTTATTGATTGCAATAAAAGCAAGGTCACTTTTCATATTAATGGCAATGAGCATACGATGCACTTTCCAAAGAAACAATTCCAAGTGAATGGTATTAATGTTATTGAAAAATCTCCGACAATCACTATTGGAAGTTTTCAAATACCTCTACCTACTGTCAAAAAGAAATATGAAATGCTTATTGTTGGGGAAAAGCATATCCCCATTTAGGTAACTTAGTGATTTAAGACTTGATCAACCTTATTAATGGACCATTTTTGAATGGTATGAAATTGATGAATTTAGTAAGCACTACTTTCTATCCCTATTTTTATTAGTTAAATAAAATAAAATGACATGTTTTGTCTATTTTCTGAATTTCCCGTGCAATAAAAAATGTCCCAAAAATAAAAGTTCTTAGAATGCCCTGAAAATTTTACATGATTTTTTTTAATATTTGAGAATGTTTGGTGCAATAAACATCATAGGGACGTGCACTAGGTGGGCACAACCACTGGTGCGCGTCGGTCCTAAACAAACGGTTTTTAACCCCTTTCCGCGATGGCATCTGGAACCGTCGTGAGTGTGGGCGATAGAGGGGTCCCCACACGACCTAGAAACCGTCGGGGATATGCCCTCCTGGCACACACATTCGGCAAAATGAGGTCATGTGCGACCGACGAGCGCGCAAATACGGAAATACGGACTGTGTAGCTAAAAAAGTACAAGTATACAGCGAAATTGTTTCCGTCGCAAGTACATCCCACACAGTCAGTCCCCACTAAATGTTTCCGTTCGTATGTAAATCCCACACAGTCGCTCCAAGGAAAACGTTTGCGCAAGGTGGCGTAACGCAAAATTTTTTGAAGAGAGTGTCGTGTGTGATTGTTCATTGATCCAACATGGTTTATTCCTAGAAACTGTGTGTGTTTCCTGAGGTCATCGCCCACGGTGGTTTCTCATAAATTGTTTGCAATAGGGAAACCCAACTAGCAAGCTAATTGGCCAATTAGCAGGCTAATTGCCCTATTATTAATAATCCATTTACTAATCTAATTGACATTCATATTAAGCACATAATATATTCCATTTCCATATTAAGGAAGATGGATTTCATAATTGAAATACATTAGAGTACAACATAATATAGCTTCAGCACTCAGCTACCCCATTACACAACTGCACTAGCAACAAGTTTCACATGCAACATCTAGAACCTTTCAAAATTAGCATCTTAGATGGTACATAGAGAGATGCATCTCATTTGGAAAACTGCTAAAGCAGAAGGCGAATATTGACCCTTCATTCATGTTGAAGGTCTTTGCAACTTTAGGCCAGTGCCTGTGGATGATTGACCGTCCATCCTTCGACCTCTTCAGGAACATTTCAATATTGAACCGTGGGTGTTGTATGAAAACTTTCCTCGCCTCCTAGCCACAGAGGTGGTTTGATAGGTAATCATCAGTGAAGCCTGATAACAAGGATGTGCATAAATATCTTCTCTATATTGGAAATGGGGCAAAGGAATACAAAAAGGCAAGGTATAATAGTTAGTACCATCTTGTAAACCTTAGTGCTTCCCATTGTTTCCCTGGAACATATATAAGGTAGTTAGTCATCAGGTTAAGTAAGGTTCGCATGCTATCAGTAAAATATGTTGATGATAAATAAGCACATTGCAGATTCATCAGACTAATTCAAGCCACATGGAAAAACCATTTATCCGAACCAAGCTTGATTAAGAACTAGGAAATATAGCACTTGTATATGTTTCTCATGTATTAAGTGAAGGCAAATCTGATTTATTCCTCACATGGTATACAATAACAGAATGCAGCCACAGCAATTGAACATCGCATTGCAGAATTGAACCAAGCAGTTAACTAAACACCACAAAAAATGAACCAAACGTTAGCTGAGCACCACATTGCATAATATAACATACTCCTAATAGAAGATCAGACAATTAACCAAACAAAGCATGCTTAACAACTTGGAAGTATAGCAATTGTATTTGTTTCTCATGTATTTAGTACAGCCAAATTAGATTTATTCCTCACATGGTATACAATAACAGAATGCAGCCACAACAATTGAACATCGCATTGCAGAATTGAACCGAGTAGTTAAGTAAACACCACAACAAGTGAACCAAGCCACAACAAATGAACCAAGCAGTTAAGTAAACACCAATTGAACAATATAACATACTCCTAATAGAAGATCGGACAGTTAACCAAACAATGCGTGCTTAACAACTTGGAAATATTGCACCCTGAAGAATTGAACATCACCTTTGCAGAATTGAACCAAGCAGTTAATTGAACACCACATTGCACGACATATAGAACATATATACTATAGTAGAAGATTGCATGGTAAAAGTAGATAGCACAATTCACTAGAATTTGTTAAGGAAAGGCAGTAGCTAGCAAACTAAACATGGGTCGTTATAGTGAGCTAATATGACAAGCTACTCATTGTCGGAGATATCAATGACGATTGGCTCCTTGGACATGGAAGAGGGCAAGGCCTCCGCATCGTGGGTGCCCTCGTTGTAGTGGTGAGTTGCCTGAGCTGCTCCGGGCACCAACCTGCTGGCTCTTGAGATGAGGTAAGCACGTGCATGCTGAGAAAACACCTCATAGTCTTTGTTGAAGGCACCGACGGTGGCCTCGAGAAAATGCCACGAACTGTCGTTTAAAGTAGCCAACCGCGTCGCTCGTCAGCGCGCGAGGTGTCAACGGTGGCCTCGACGGCAAGGTCCTCCTCCAAGATCTGGGGGTCGGCACGAATGGCAGCCATCATGACCTCATCCGCATGTGCGGTCATGATTTGCTTCTCCTCTGCCAAATGCTCCTTGAGGTCTTGGCTATACTGCATGCACCATGGCTTCGGCCGGTGCTTATTTGGTGGAGGGGTCGGTGATTTGGGTGGAAGGTTCCACGCTCGCGCCGGTGGTCGGGGCATGTGCGTTGTGGAAGGAGGAGGATGGGGGTCGGGTGTGGATTACCTGCCTGGATAGGCTAGGCCGAGCAGCGTGAAGGAGGGTCGCCAGTGAGCAGGCGGTGGCGCTGCAATCAAGGAGTGAAGGTTTCAACTTGGAAAGGAAGGCGGAAAGGGGGAAATGTGGCTTTTGGTAAGGGGGAGGGGGCGGGGAGGTAGATATTTTTGCGGAAGCCGAAAATTTGGAATCGCTTCAGCCAAAAACTGGCGCGCAAAGTGTCATCAGACATGGTTCCTTATTCAGACATGGTCCAAAGATATTTTGTGCTGCATCTCACACGGTTGGTTATAATAAGCTGTGTGGGATCTACTTGATTTTTGCTCTTGATTTGAATTACATTTTGATGCATTAAGTGAGTTTTCAATGCATTTATGTGCATAATTCAAATTTGAACTACATGCACATGTTCCAGTGCATATAAATTCATTGAAATATCAAATCTTTGTCCTTGGGTGCATGCTTAGGTCCCATGCAACAAATGGGAATGAATTTCAAACACCATGTCACCGTTGATTGCCGGCAAAACAGTGAGATGCCTAGTTTTTAAATTCTAGTAAATCCAAAACTCGTCTGAGATTCATGAAACTTGGCATGCTATCATGGAGCGGCATCAACATGCCGTGGTATAAATTTTGTCCCATTTGGGGCAAGTTTGGATATATGCTTCTCACAAACCGGAGCTTCTCACAACAAGCATGATGGTTTTCGGTAGGGAACATCCCACCTTTGGGGACGAAACAATATCCATTGCCTCTTATTGCTTTCAAGTTTTTTTTTCTCGTGTCAACATAGAACGACAGGAGTGTTGTGTGAATTTTTGTGATTTTTTGGGGTTCATTTGGACATTTTTATGCATTAACTGAGTTTTCAATGCATTTATGTGCACAATTCAAATTTGAACTACATGCGCATGCTCTAGTGCATATAAATTTGTTGAAAAACCAAATCTGTGTCCTTAGGTGCATGCTTAGGTCCCATGCAAGAAATGGGATTGAATTTCAAACACCAGGGCACCGTTGATTGCCGGCAAAACAGTGAGATGCCTGGTTTTAAAATTCTAGTAAATCAAAACTCGTCTGAAATTCATGAAACTTGGCATGCTATCATGGAGCGGCATCAACATGCCGTGGTACAAATTTTGTCCCATTTGGGGCAGGTTTGGGTATATGCTTCTCACAAACCAGAGCTTCTCACAACAAGCATCATGGTTTCAGTAGCGAACGTCCCACCTTTGGGGACGAAATAATAACCACTGCCTCTTATTGCTTTCAAGTTTTTTTCTCGTGTCAACATAGAACAACAGGAGTGTTGTGTGAATATTTGTGAATTTTCAGGGTTCGTTTGGACATTTTTATGCATTAACTGAGTGTTCAATGCATTTATGTGCATAATTCAAATTTGAACTACATGCACATGCTCTAGTGCATATAAATTCGTTGAAAAATCAAATCTGTGTCCTTGGGTGCATGCTTAGGTCCCATGCAAGAAATTGGAATGAATTTCAAACACCAGGGCACCGTTGATTGTTGGCAAAATAGTGAGATGCCTGGTTTTAAATTCTACTAAATCCAGAACTCATCCGAAATTCATGAAACTTCGCATGCTATCATGGAGCGGCATCAACATGTCGTGGTACAAATTTTGTCCCATTTGGGGCAGGTTTGGGTATATGCTTCTCACAAACCGCACCTTCTCACAACAAGCATGATGGTTTTCGGTAGGGAACGACCCACTTTGGGGATGAAACGATATCCATTGCCTCTTATTGCTTTCAAGTTTTTTCTCATGTCAACATAGAACAACAAGAGTGTTGTGTGAATTTTTGTGATTTTTTGGTGTTCATTTGGTCATTTTTATGCATTAACTGAGTTTCAATGCATTTATGTGCATAATTCAAATTTGAACTACATGCGCATGCTACAGTGCATATAAATTCGTTGAAAAATGAAATCTGTGTCCTTGGGTGCATGCTTAGGTCCCATACAAGAAATGGGAATGAATTTCAAACACTAGGGCACCATTGATTGTCGGCAAAACATTGAGATGCCTTGTTTTTAAATTCTAGTAAATCCAAAACTTGTCTGAAATTCATGAAACTTGGCATGCTATCATGGAGCGGCATTAACATGTCGTGGTACAAATTTTGTCCCATTTGGGGCAGGCTTGGGTATATGCTTCTCACAAACCGGAGCTTCTCACAACAAGCATGATGGTTTTTGGTAGGGAACGTCCCACCTTTGGGGATGAAACGATATCCATTGCCTCTTATTGGTTTCAAGTTTTTTTCTCGTGTCAACATTGAACAATAGGAGTGTTGTGTGAATTTTTGTGATTTTTCGGCGTTCGTTTGGACATTTTTATGCATTAACTGAGTTTTCAATGCATTTATGTGCATAATTCAAATTTGAACTACATGCGCATGCTCCAGTGCATATAAATTCGTTGAAAAATCAAATATGTGTCCTTGGGTACATGCTTAGGTCCCATGCAAGAAATGGGAATGAATTTCAAACACCACGACACCGTTGATTGCCGGCAAAACATTGAGATGCCTGGTTTTTAAATTCTAGTAAATCCGAAACTCGTCTAAAATTCATGAAACTAGGCATGCTATCATGGAAGGGCACCCGACATGCTGTGGTATTTTTTGTGTCCATTTTGAGAGAAGGCGCACTCGAATAATGATAGCCAACAAAGGCATTTTGAAAAAAACAGATGCCACTTTAATATCTCAAATGTTTGTATAATTCAAATCGTGTGCATTCGGTTAACCATTCACGTGACTCCACGTGTCCTGGTTTTAATGGCTATAGGAGGTACCATGTGGACAGCTGCTCGACTGAACGGGAGGCGTGCGACCGCAGTCTGGTGTGCAGGCTCACCGGGAAGGGTACAAGCTGTTCAACGTAGGATCTGTGCATCTCTTCAACGCAAACGGTTCAGATTACGGTATGCAAATTAAAGCCAGACTTCGGCGCTAAGCCAAGAGACACTGCAATTTGTCAAAATATGCAAGTAAAAATCAATATCACCATCTATTTTTTGCAACTAATATTCAGTAATTAAGCATATATTTCATGCATACTAGAGATTAAGCAGTCGTTCTCACCGGGAAGCGAGACAGACTTAGACCACCGCCTACCTCGCTCCTACTAGTCTATATTAATGGCGCCGCCGAGCGGCCACACCCCCATCCTCGCCACACACAAAATTCCTCTCTCTCCGCCCGCATCCTCGACACCGCTCTGAGTCCTCGAAACCATCAGTGTACGAGGATGCTGCCGAAGCGCCCCATCGGACGGAGTGGCGACGCCGGGGCTGCTGAAGCACCGGAGCACGGCGTAAATATGGAGACCGAGGTTCCCATCCCCGCCGACGAGGTGGAGATCGAGGCTGCCAACAAGCAGAGGCGGGTCGAGAAAGAACCGCAAGCGACTCCAGCAGGCCTAGACTTCACCAACAACCTACCCGATGATATGTTGATAGTCATCATATCCCTTCTCCCAATCAGAAATCAGGCGCGGACAGCCGCCGTTTCCCAGCGGTGGCGCACCCTATGGCTTTGCACCCCTATCGACCTCCTCCACGCCCATAGGCTCTACCATGGCTATCGCCAAAGCTTGGATGTGCTCTCCCAGATCCTCGGCAGTCACCATGGCCCAATCAAAGGCCTTATCGCGGGCAAGTTCCGTTCCAATGGCAAGGAGCAAGCCAAGCTTGACGAGTGGTTCCCATCCCGCGCCATAGATCAGCTCGAGAAACTAAGTTATAATGATAGGCATATGAGCTTGCTGCCAACGTCCACGCTCCGCTTCGCGCCCATGCTGCGCCTTGCCAAGTTCATGAACTGTCATCCCCCCTAATGATGTGCCCGCTCTTTTTCTACCACGACCGAAGCACCTCGGCTTGTCGCCGTCCGCATCCCAACGGATAACATGGAACGCCTGCTCTGTGGTTGTACTGCACTCGAGTTCCTTCGTCTTCAGGCGATGAATTGGTTGAGTACCTTGCACATCACCTCCAGGACTCTCCGCACTATTTATGTGTGTTGCTGGTGCTGCAACGACAGATCACAAAAGGTGGACCACAAAATGGTCATCCAGGACACACCTTCACTTGAGAGATTACTTGTAGTTGATCAACAAGGTCCAACAAGAATCAATGTCATTTCTGCGCCGTAATTGAAAGTGGTGGGCTACTCGTCTATCAAATACTACAACTTTCAGGTACAACAATCGCCTTATATACCTATCCTTCTTGATATCAACATTATAACTAGTTTTGAAGATATATGTTCGTCTGTCATCCAGCGAAGCTTCACCCAGACTCTGGGCACAGTGAAGGTCTTGGCACTAGAATCTGTCATCCCCAACCTGGACCAAGTTTTCAGTTGCCTGAGATGCTTTCCATGCCTGAAGAAGCTGTATATCGAGGTGATGTTCCTTTCCTATTAAATGTTAACCATAAGGGAGTTCAATTTTTTGCACCTTTTCCCATGTTTACAATGACTATGTACTACGATTTCTGAAGGAATTTTGGAGGATTTTAGTACATGCACCCCCACCCCATATTGGTTGCTTCATTCATATGGTTACAATCGTCCATAAGCATTTCTCCTTTGGATTCATCTGTACTAGTTTTCTTAGGGAATTTTTCATCCAATACAACCTCTTGTGAAGAAGGCTACATGTTTCTAGATTGCAATCAAATTAATGCCCATGTTAATCATGACAGATCGAAGATGGCACGTTGGTGCATTTGACAAATCCCGCAAACCAAATGGGCGTGTAGCATAGTTCAAAACTGCATGTAGGAACTAACACATTCTCTTCTTTTGCAGTGCATATTAGGCCCGGTGGAAGATGTTGATAACGACAATCACATCGAATGCCTGGATCTACATCTCTCAAATATTACTTTGAACTCCTACCGAGGGACCCCACCAGAGATTACACTCACCATGTTCTTTCTTGCCAGAGCAAACGTGCTGAGGGTACTGAGGTTGAACACGCATTTAATTAGGAAAGATCAATGGTATGATTATCAGAGGCGGCTGGTACTGCGGAATGGAAGTGCCTTCAAAAATGCTAAACTTTGTACTGGAAGAGCATATGGCAAAGCAATTGGAAGTTATTGTGTCAAACCCATACATGACTTGTCAGCGGCTGATCCCTTTTCAGAAATGACGCAGCTTGCAATGTTTGAATTTGGGCGCTGTAATCTTTGAACTTGAACCTTGCAATATTTATGGTATTTGTTATATTGAACCATTTATGTTCTCTTGTCTCAATGCAAACTGTTCATCCGGGTGAACCGCATGTCATACATCGCACACACCTTGATCTGGCTGATCGTCTCTTTTGTGTTGCCTAATCACAAATAGTTCATCCAAGTGAACCGTATGTTGTACATCGCACACGCCTTCATCAGGCTGCCTGTTTCTTTTGTTCCACCTCATCGCAAACGGTTCATCCGAGTGAATTGTATGATGTACATCGCACACACCTTGATCTGGCTGACCGTTTCTTTTGTGTTGCTTAATCACAAACAGTTCATCCAAGTGAACCGTATGTTGTACATCGCACACGCCTTCATCAGGCTGCCCATTTCTTTTGTTCTGCCTCATCGCAAACGGTTCATTGGACTGAACCGTATGCCCTGGATCGCACACGCAACTAAAATCTGAACCGTGTTTGATTCATCATCCATTGCAAACGTTTTGCACCTTTTTGATGGGTTTTTTACATCCCTATTTTTGATTAATGCATCGCACACAGATTCATGAAAGGGTCTCTGATCGTAGTGTCGCGTTAGCAGCATCCTGCAGTAGTGAACCCACCTGGGCGCCCCAGCACCCCCAGGCGCGCCCTGGTGGGTTGTGGTCCCCATGTGGGCCCCCTCACTTATCTCTTTAGCCCACATTATCACTTACCTCCAGAAAAAAATCCCCATTGCTCTCTCTCCCGTGTTCTTGAGCTCAAACCTACGGATTTCGATCTCTTTGCTCGAAGCTTGATTTCCGAAACTGTTTCGGGGGATTGTTCCTTGGTATGTGACTCCATTGTTTTTCCAATTAGTTTTTGTTTTAGTGGTTTATACTTTGAATAATTAGCCACTCTTGGTGCTGCTATAGATGTGCTTGCATGTTGAATTCTTAGTGTTCTAAGTAGTTTGAATGCTTTCTATGACCTCCATGTATCCCTATGAGTAGTTGCTATCAATCTTATAATTTTTGTTGACTAATTATTGTCACCCCAAAGTTTTTATTTTCAGAAAATTGTATGCGAACATGAATAACTTCAGGAAGTTTGGCTCGAAGAAGAACTCCAAGGGTGTTATCGGGGAGTCTTCTGAAAATGATCTCCATCCGTGGAGGTTGGCGGAGGTATGGTCGTGCGAATGGCCGCACACCCCATTCCTGCAAGAGGCTGGAATTCATGAGGAGTTCATGCAATATATTGCTAATGCTGACCTCGCCGACTTCATCACAGATGAGTGTGACCAGCACCAAATCCTCATGAACATCTTTGTTCAAAGCTTTACTTTCTTGCCTAGAAATAATCCTCCTGAAGTGAGCTTTGATTTATATGCTGAAAACCATCAGATACCACTTACTGAGTTTTGTGACATATGCATGATCCCATCTGATGGGAGCTTGGCTGAGCCTAGGCTAGCCGAGTTTGAGGCCTTTTATCGCACTTTGACAGTGGGTGATGAGAGAGGAGTGTCAGCCATCACTGCCGCTGGCTTACATTTTCCTGTTGTTCGTTACTTTGCACTTTTTATTACCAAATGCTTGCTTGCTAGGGAGAAGGTGGGTGCACTTAGTTCACCAGACCTTGTTGTTTTACGTCGTGCACTGGAGGGCGACAACACGCATAGCTTGGGAGCTATCGTGGCTCATCGCCTGCATCTTAATAAATCCCAGGGTAAAAAACATGGTGAGATTTTGGCCACTCGTTTGGCAGCTCACTTCGAGGTTGAGATATGCCCTCTTGATTTCCCTTTGACCAAAGTTTACCTAGACCGTGCAGCCATGGATCACCACCATTTTACTAATATCGAATCTCCTCAGATCCCTATTCCGTATAACCTGGTTTTTAGTGTGAGGACTCGTGATGTTATTCCATTGCCTGCTCCTGATTTGTTTGATTCTGTTGCCACGGGCGGATATAGGATTATGCCTACAGACATCATCGCCTACCGGAACGCTCAGGCTGTTGCGGAGGCAGCACAGGAGGAGCCTCAATAGTGGGATGAGTGGATGCCTGCTCCTCAGGATCCCTACTAACATCCAGGCGACTAATCGACTACCAAGTTAGGCCAAAATCCTAAGCTTGGGGGAGTACGTGTCTCTCACCGACATTACATTCATGTCCACTTATTTCATTTGTTGGTGTTCACACTTTTTCATTGTATCATCCATGCTTAGATTTATTTTCTTGCTTTCTTCTTGTGTGTTTGAAAAACTTTAGAAAAACCAAAAAAATAGTTGTAGTTAATTTACTTTCTATGCATACTTAGTAGTAGTACGAAAAAGAAAACCCAAAAATATTTCCTTGTTCTTCTTTTGCTTCTTGGGAGCTTTCCCATGTAAATAGTTTTTCTCGTTTTTGCTTTGCCCTTTTATTTGCTTGTTCAAGAAAACCAAAAACTCCAAAAATATTTCAGTGTGCTTCTCTGAATTTCTTTTATTTTTATTCAAGTTGTACCGAGGAGAAGACCACGATGAAAATGTTGAGTAGCTCTCATATGAATAATTTTTGAACTAATAAAGAGCACATTTTACCTTGTCTTCTCCTGTTGAATAAAATGTTTTGTAGATTCCAGCTTAGTCCACGGTACTCTTGCACTATTATTATTTTCATATCATTTGGTCGTGCAAGTGAAAGGCAATAATGACGACATTCGATGAACTGGCCGTGGCAAAGAGAAACTGGTATGAACTTGACTTGTTCTATTTGTGTAAATATGTTTAACCTAGTATCCAAGATTCAGCCCATTATGATTAAACATGTTTGCAATGACAATTAGATATTATAGTTTCTCATGCCATGCATAAGTAGCTAGGAGTGAATAATGATTTATCTTGGATATCAACATAGAGTTAAAATGATTGTGATGTAGTGATATGTCCATTTTGCATCATGCTTTTATATCGATATTTATTTCATTATGGGCTGTTATTACACATTATGTCACAATACTTATGCCTATTCTCTCTTATTTTACAAGGTTTACATGAAGAGGGGGAATGCCGGAAGCTGGAATTCTGGGCCGGAAAAGGAGCAAATATTAGAGACCTATTCTACACATCTCCAAATGTCCTGAAACTCCACGGGAAATATTTTCAGGATATATTAAAAATATTGGGCGAAAGAAGTACCAGAGGGGGGCCACCCACCGTCCATGAGGGTGGGGGCACGCCCCCTGCCTCGTGGGCCCCCTGGTGGCCCTCCGATGCCCATCTTTGGCTATATGGGGTCTTTCGTCGAGGAAAAAATCATAGGCAAGCTCACGGGACGAAACTCCACCGCCACGAGGAGGAACCAATCTAGGGCTCCGGTGGAGTTGTTCTGCCGGGGAAACTTCCCTCCAGGAGGGGGAAATCATCACCATCGTCATCACCAACAATCCTCTCATCGGGAGGGGGTCAATCTCCATCAACATCTTCACCAGCACCATCTCATCTCAAACCCTAGTTCATCTCTTGTATCCAATCTTTGTATCCAAACCTCAGATTGGTACCTGTGGATTGCTAGTAGTGTTGATTGGTCCTTGTAGTTGATGCTAGTTGGTTTACTTGGTGGAAGATCATATGTTCAGATCCATTATGCATATTAATACCCCTCTGATTATGAACATGAATATGCTTTGTGAGTAGTTACATTTGTTCCTGAGGACATGGGAGAAGTCTTGCTATAAGTAATCATGTGAATTTGGTATTTGTTCGATATTTTGATATGTATGTTGTCATCCCTCTAGTGGTGTCATGTGAACATCAACTACATGACACTTCACCATTATTTGGGCCTAGAGGGAGGCATTGGGAAATAATAAGTAGATGATGGGTTGCTAGAGTGACAGAATCTTAAACCCTAGTTTATGCGTTGCTTCGTAAGGGGCTGATTTGGATCCATATGTTTCATGCTATGGTTAGGTTTACCTTAATACTTCTGGTGTAGTTGCGGATGCTTGCAATAGGGGTTAGTCATATGTGGGATGCCTGTCCAAGTAAGGGCAGTACCAAGCACCGGTCCACCCACGTATCAAATTATCAAAGTACCGAACGTGAATCATATGAACGTGATGAAAACTAGCTTGGCGATAATTCCCATGTGTCATCGGGAGCGCTTTCCTTTATATAAGAGTTTGTCCAGGCTTGTCCTTTGCTACAAAAAGTATTGATCCATCTTGCTGCACCTTATTTACTTTCATTACTTGTTACTCATTACAAATTACCTTATCACAAAACTATCTGTTACTGATAATTTCAGTGCTTGCAGAGAATACCTTACTGAAAACTGCTTATCATTTCCTTCTGCTCCTTGTTGGGTTCGACACTCTTACTTATCAAAAAGGCTATGATAGATCCCCTACACTTGTGGGTCATCAAGACTCTTTTCTCGCATCGTTGCCGGGGAGTGAAGCGCCTTTCGTAGGTGGAATTTGGTAAGGAAATATTTATATAGTGTGCTGAAATTTACTGTCACTTGTTACTACGGAACATAATCCTTTGAGGGGCTTGCCGTTGGGGAACGTAGTAATTTCAAAAAAATTCCTACACACAATCAGGATCAAGGTGATGCATAGCAACGAGAGGGGAGAGTGTGTCCATGTACCCTCGTAGACCGAAAGCGGAAGCGTTAGCACAACGCGATTGATGTAGTCGTACGTCTTCACGATCCAACTGATCCAAGTACCGAACGTACGGCACCTCCGAGTTCAGCACATGTTCAGCACGGTGACGTCCCGCAAACTGTGATCCAGCAGAGCTTCACATGAGAGTTCCGTCAGCACGACGGCGTGATGACGGTGATGATGTTGCTACCGACGCAGGGCTTCGCCTAAGCACCGCTACGATCTAACCAAGGTGGAATATGGTGGAGGGGGCACCGCACACGGCTGGAATAGATCAATAGATCAACTTGTGTGTTCTAGGGTGCCCCTGCCTCCGTATATAAAGGAGCAAGGGGGGAGGCGGCCAGCCAGGAGGAGGGCGCACCAGGGGGAGTCCTACTCCCACTGGGATTAGGACTCCTCCTTTTCCTTGTTGGAGTAGGAGAGGGAAGGAAGGGAGAGAGGAGGAGAATGAAAAAGGGGGGCGCCCCTCCCCTTCCTTGTCCAATTCGGACTATACGGGGAGGGGGCGCGCGGCCGCCCTGGCCGCCCCTCCTCTTCTCCCACTAAGGCCCATGAGGCCCAATTAACTCCCCGAGGGGTTCCGGTAACCCCCCGGTACTCCGATTTTTATCCGAAACCACTCGGAACACTTTTGGCGTCTGAATATAGTCGTCCAATATATCGATATTTACATCTCGATCATTTCGAGACTCCTCGCCATGTCAGTGATCATATCCGGGACTCCGAACTACCTTCAGTGCATCAAAACACAAAAACTCATAATACCGATCGTCACCAAACTTTAAGCATGCGGACCCTACGGGTTCGAGAACTATGTAGACATGAACGAGACACGTCTCCGGTCAATAACCAATAGCAGAACCTTGATGCTCATATTGGCTCCTACATATTCTACGAAGATCTTTATCGGTCAAACCGCATAACAACATACATTTGTTCCCTTTGTCATCGGTATGTTACTTGCTCGAGATTCGATCGGCAGTATCTCAATACCTAGTTCAATATCGTTACCGGCAAGTCTCTTTACTCATTCCGTAATGCATCATCTCGCAACTAACATATTAGTCACATTGCTTGCAAGTCTTATAGTGATGTGCTTTACCAAGAGGGCCCAGAGATACCTCTCCGACAATCGGAGTGACAAATCCAAATCTCGAAATACGCCAACTCAACAAGTACCTTCAGAGACACCTGTAGAGCACCTTTATAATCACCCAGTTACATTGTGACATTTGGTAGCACACAAAGTGTTCCTCCGGTAAACGGGAGTTGCATAATCTCATAGTCATAGGAACATGTATAAGTCATGAAGAAAGCAATAGCAACATACTAAACGATCAAGTGCTAAGCTAACAGAATGGGTCAAGTCAATCACATCATTCTTCTAATGATGTGATCCTGTTAATCAAATAACAACTCATGTCTATGGCTAGGAAACATAACCATGTTTGATCAACGAGCTAGTCAAGTAGAGGCATACTATTGACACTCTGTTTGTCTATGTATTCACACATGTATTATGTTTCCGGTTAATACAATTCTAGCATGAATAATAATCATTTATCATGATATAAGGAAATAAATAATAACTTTATTATTTCCTCTAGGGCATATTTCCTTCAGTCTCACACTTGCACTAGAGTCAATAATCTAGATTACACAGTAATGATTCTAACACCCATGGAGCCTTGGTGTTGATCATGTTTTGCTCGTGGAAGAGGCTTAGTCAATGGGTCTGCAATATTCAGATCCATATGTATCTTGCAAATCTCTATGTCTCCCACCTGGACTTGATCTCGGATGAAGTTGAAGTGTCTCTTGATGTGCTTGGTTCTCTTGTGAAATCTGGATTCCTTTGCCAAGGCAATTGCACCATTATTGTCACAAAAGATTTTCATTGGACCCGATGCACTAGGTATGACACCTAGATCAGATATGAACTCCTTCATCCAGACTCCTTCATTTGCTGCTTCCTGAAGCAGCAATGTACTCCCCTTCACATGTAGATCCCGCCACGACGCTCTGTTTAGAACTGCTCCAACGGATAGCTCCACCGTTTAATATAAACACGTATCCGGTTTGCGATTTAGAATCGTCCGGGTCAGTGTCAAAGCTTGCATCAATGTAACCATTTACGATGAGCTCTTTTTCACCTCCATAAACGAGAAACATATCCTTAGTCCTTTTCAGGTACTTCAGTATGTTCTTGACCGCTGTCCAGTGATCCACTCCTGGATTACTTTGGTACCTCCCTGCTAAACTAATAGCAAGGCACACATCAGGTCTAGTGCACAGCATTTCATACATGATAGAGCCTATGGCTGAAGCATAGGGTACATCCTTCATTTTCTCTCTATCTTCTGCAGTGGTCGGGCATTGAGTCTTACTCAACTTCACACCTTGTAATATAGGCAAGAACCCTTTCTTTGCCTGATCCATTTTGAACTTCTTCAAAACTTTGTCAAGGTATGTGCTTTGTGAAAGTTCAATTAAGCGTCTTCATCTATCTCTATAGATTTTGATGCCCAATATGTAAGCAGCTTCACCGAGGTATTTCATTTAAAAAACTCTTATTCAAGTATCCTTTTATGCTATCCAGAACTTCTATATCATTTCCAATCAACAATATGTCATTGATATGTCTCCAACGTATCTATAATTTTTGATTGCTCCATGCTATATTATCTACTGTCTTGGACTATATTGGGCTTTATTTTCAACTTTTATATTATTTTTGGGACTAACCTATTAACCGGAGGCCCAGCCCAGAATTGCTGTTTTTTGCTTATTTCAGTGTTTCGAAGAAATGAAGTATCTAACAGAGTCCAAACAGAATGAAACCTTCAGGAACGTGATTTTCTCACCGAACGTGATCCAGGACACTTGGACCCTACGCCAAGGCATCAGAGAGGCGGTCACGAGGGTGGGGGCGCCCCCCCCTGAGGGCGCGCCTCCCTGCCTCGTGGGCCCCTTGGTGCTCCACCGGCGTACTCCTTCCTCCTATATATACCTACGTACCCCCAAACGATCAGAACAGGAGCCAAAAACCTAATTCCACCGCCGCAACTTTATGTATCCACGAGATCCCATCTTGGGGCCTGTTCTGGAGCTCCGCCAGAGAGGGTCGTCATCACGGAGGGCTTATACATCATCATAGCCCCTCCGATGAAGTGTGAGTAGTTTACCTCAGACCTTCGGGTCCATAGTTAGTAGCTAGATGGCTTCTTCTCTCTTTTTGTATCTCAATACAAAGTTCTCCCCCTCTCTTGTGGAGATCTATTCGATGTAATCTTCTTTTTGCGGTGTGTTTGTTGCCAACTAGATTGGTAGTTCTTGCCATGGGAGAAGTGCTTAGCTTTGGATTCGATCTTGCGGTGTCCTTTCCCAGTGACAGAAGGGGCAGCAAGGCACGTATTGTATCGTTGCCATCGAGGATAACAAGATGGGGTTTATTTCATATTGCATGAATTTATCTCTCTACATCATGTCATCTTGCTTAAGGCGTTACTCTGTTTTTAACTTAATACTCTAGATGCAAGCTGGATAGCGGTCGATGAGTGGAGTAATAGTAGTAGGTGCAGAATCGTTTCGGTCTACTTGTCACGGACGTGATGCCTATATACATGATCATGCCTAGATATTCTCATAACTATGCTCAATTCTGTCAATTGCTCAATAGTAATTAGTTCACCCACCGTAGAATACTTATGCTCTTGGGAGAAGCCACTAGTGAAACCTATGGCCCCCGGGTCTATTCTCATCATATCAATCTCCATCACTTTAATCTTGCTTTGCTTTTTACTTTGCCTTTTACTTTTTACTTTGCATCTCTATACCAAAAATACCAAAAATATTATATCTATCAGATCTCACTCTCGTAAGTGACCGTGAAGGGATTGACAACCCCTAATCGCGTTGGTTGCGAGTAGCTATCGCTTTGTGCAGGTACGAGGGACTTGAGAGTGGCCTCCTACTGGATTGATACCTTGGTTCTCAAAAATTGAGGGAAATACTTACGCTACTTTGCCGCATCATCCCTTCCTCTTCGGGGAAATCCAACGCAAGCTCAAGAGGTAGCAATAAGGATTTCTAGCGCCGTTACCGGTGAGTCTACGCAAAAAGTCAACATACCAAGTACCCATCACAATCCCTATCTCTCGCATTACATTATTTTCCATTTGCCTCTCGTTTTCCTCTCCCCCACTTCACCCTTGCCGTTTTATTCACCTCTCTCTCTATCCTCCCTCTCCTTTCCGCTTGCCTTTTTGTTTGCTTGTGTGCTAGTTTGTTTGCTTGTCATCATGGCTAGTCACATATCTTCTCCGTTGTCTCCCGAGAGTGAAGTTCTAAATTTTAAACAAAGGGAGGGAGAAAATCTAAAAGATGCTTGGTATAGAATTTGCAATGCTCAAAATAGATCTACCAGGAAGCAATCTACCTTAGTTCTTCTCCGCAATTTTTATGTAGGTGTTAATCCTTGGTATAGATATATCCTCGATACCATTACCGGAGGGAACTTCTTGGGTAGCCATACTTTTGATTCTTATAATGCTATGTTAAATTTATTTGGCTCACCACCTCTTTTGGTCAATGGAACCATGTTAACTTTGGAGCATGTTATGCAAAGACTTGAAATTATTGAAAATAAAGTTGCTACTATTGAATTAATTGAAAATCTAGATAAAAAGATCCACAATCAAATTACTCAATATGGATCTACGGTAGGAATGACTTTGAAAAATATTAAGGAAAAGGAACCCATAGTTAATGAGAAGATAAATTTAGATTATACTAGAATTCATAAACTTGAGGGTATCATTACAAATTTGGGAACCGCTTTTTCTTCCATAAAGAAATACTCCAAGTCCTCCTACTAAAATTTCCAAGCTTATGTATGTTCCTAAAAACAAGGGTGAATCATCTAGTAAGGAAACTGCGGATCTTAAATCTATAAGTATTCATCCCAATCTTTTTGCTATCATTAAGGAACCAATTGCTACAAATGAATTTTTCGATCTTGTGCCTTAAAGTTTGATAATCACTAGAAAGAAATAAATTCCTAAGGGAAATAGATGCCTCATCGAAGAATTGCCTACTAAAGATGGCAATACCTAGATCTATCCTCGCTTTTATGCCTAGCTAGGGGCGTTAAACGATAGCGCTTGTTGGGAGGCAACCCAATTTTATTTTTATTCCTTGATTTTTGCTCCTGCTTAGTAATAAATAAATTATTTAGCCTCTGTTTTGGTTGTGTTTTTTGTGTTTAATTAGTGCTTGTGCCAAGTAGAACCGTTGGGAAGACTTGGGGAAAGTCTTGTTGAACTTGCTGTAAAAAACAGAAACTATAGCGCTCATGAGAACTGCTGTCATTTTTATTTGAAGAGTTATATTTAGTTAATTATTTTTGCAGATGATTAATATATAAATTACTCACGTCCAGCAATTTATTTTAGAATTTTTGGGGTTCCAGATCTTGCGCTAGCTACAGATTACTACAGACTGTTCTGTTCTTGACAGATTCTGTTTTTCGTGTGTTGTTTGCTTATTTTGATGAATCTATGGTTAGTAAAATAGTTTATAATCCATAGAGAAGTTGGAATACAGTAGGTTTAACACCAATATAAATAAATAATGAGTTCATTACAGTACCTTGAAGTGGTCTTTTGTTTTCTTTCGCTAACGGAGCTCACGAGTTTTCTACTTTAAGTTTTGTGTTGTGAAGTTTTCAAGTTTTGGGTGAATTCTTGTGATGGATTATGGAACAAGGAGTGGCAAGAGCCTAAGCTTGGGGATGCCCATGGAACCCCCAAGATAATACAAGGACACCAAAAAGTCAAAGCTTGGGGATGCCCCAGAAGGCATCCCCTCTTTCGTCCACTTCCATCGGTAATTTACTTGCAGCTATATTTTTATTCACCAACATGGTATGTGTTTTGCTTGAAGCGTCTTGTATTATTTTTGTCTTTGTGTTTTAGTATGCCACAATAATCCTTGCTGTACACACATTTTCAGAGAGTCATATATGAATTAAAATTTTATAGAATACTCTATGTGCTTCACTTATATCTTTTGAGCTATGTAGTTTTGCTCTATGTGCTTCACTTATATCTGTTGAGCATTATAAATTTGCTCTATGTGCTTCACTTAGATCTTTGAGATCACGGTGGTGGATTTGTTTTAAAGAAAATATTGATCTCTCATGCTTCACTTAAATTATTTTGAGAGTCTCGTAATAGCATGGTAATTTGCTTAATAATAATATGCTTGGTATTCAAGATTTGTGAAACTTTCTGTTGAGTGTGTTGAATACTAAGAAAAGATTGAAGCATGATAATTGTTTTGAGATATGGAGGTGATAATATTAAAGTCATTCAAGTTGAGTAGTTGTGAATTTAAAAAATACTTGTGTTAAAGTTTGTGATTCCCGTAGCATGCACGTATGGTGAACCGTTATGTGATGAAGTCGGAGCATGATTTATTTATTGATTGTCTTCCTTATGAGTGGCGGTCGGGGATGAGCGATGGTCTTTTCCTACCAATCTATCCCCCTAGGAGCATGCACGTAATACTTTGCTTTGATAACTTCTAGATTTTTGCAATAATTATATGAGTTCTTTATGACTAATGTTGAGTCCATGGATTATACGCACTTTCACCCTTCCACCTTTGCTAGCCTCTCTAATACCGCGCACCATTCGCCGGTATCATACACCCACCATATACCTTCCTCAAAACAGCCACCATACCTACCTATCATGGCATTTCCATAGCCATTCCGAGGTATATTGCCATGCAACTTTCCACCATTCCGTTTATCATGACACATTCATCATTGTCATATTGCATATCCCGGTACACCGCCGGAGGAATTCATATAGAGTCATATTTTGTTCTAAGTATCGAGTTGTAATTGTTGAGTTGTAAGAAAAATAAAAGTGTGATGATCATCATTATTAGAGCATTGTCCCAGTGAGGAAAGAATGATGGAGGCTATGATTCCCCCACAAGTCGGGATGAGACTCCGGACGAAAAATAAAAAAAAAGAGGCCAAAGAAGCCCAAATAAAAAGAGGCCATAAAAAGGGAGAAAAGGCCCAAATAAAAAAACGAGAGAAAAAGAGAGAAGGGACAATGTTACTATTCTTTTACCACACTTGTGCTTCAAAGTAGCACCATGATCTTCATAGTAGAGAGTCTCTCATGTTATCACTTTCATATACTAGTGGGAATCTTTCATTATAGAACTTGGCTTGTATATTCCAATGATGGGCTTCCTAAAATTGCCCTAGGTCTTCATGAGCAAGCAAGTTGGATGCACACCCACTTAGTTTCTTTTTGAGCTTTCATATACTTATAGCTCTAGTGCATCTGTTGCATGGCAATCCCTACTCACTCACATTGATATCTATTGATGGGCATCTCCATAGCCCGTTGATACGCCTATTTGATGTGAGACTATCTTCTCCTTTTTGTATTCTCCACAACCACCATTCTATTCTACCTATAGTGCTATATCCATGGCTCACGCTCATGTATTGCGTGAAGATTGAAAAAGTTTTGAAAAAGTTAGAGTATGAAACAATTGCTTGGCTTGCATCGGGGTTGTGCATGATTTAAATACTTTATGTGGTGAAGATAGAGCATAGCCAGACTATATGATTTTGTAGGGATAACTTCCTTTGGCCATGTTATTTTGAGAAGACATAATTGCTTTGTTAGTATGCTTGAAGTATTATTATTTTTATGTCAATATAAACTTTTGTCTTGAATCTTTCAAATCTGAATATTCATATCACAATTAAGAAGATTTACATTGAAATTATGCCAAGTAGCACTCCGCATGAAAAATTCTCTTTTTATCATTTACCTACTCGAGGACGAGCATGAATTAAGCTTGGGGATGCCTGATACGTCTCCAACGTATCTATAATTTTTGATTGCTCGATGCTATATTATCTACTGTTTTGGACTATAATGGGCTTTATTTTCCACTTTTATATTATTTTTGGGACTAACCTATTAACCGGAGGCCCAGCCCAGAATTGTTGTTTTTTGCCTGTTTCAGTGTTTCGATGAAACGGAATATCAAACGGAGTCCAAACAGAATGAAACCTTCGGGAACGTGATTTTCTCACCGAACATGATCCAGGAGACTTGGACCCTACGCCAAGGCATCAGAGAGGCGGTCACGAGGGTGGGGGGAGCGCCCCCCCTAGGGCGCGCCCCCCTGCCTCGTGGGCCCCTCGTTGCTCCATCGACGTACTCCTTCCTCCTATATATACCTACGTATCCCCAAACGATCAGAACAGGAGCCAAAAACCTAATTCCACCGCCGCAACTTTCTGTATCCACGAGATCCCATCTTGGGGCCTGTTCCGGAGCTCCGCCAGAGAGGGTCGTCATCACGAAGGGCTTATACATCATCATAGCCCCTCCGATGAAGTGTGAGTAGTTTACCTCAGACATTCGGGTCCATAGTTAGTAGCTAGATGGCTTCTTCTCTCTTTTTGCATCTCAATACAAAGTCCCCCCCCCCCTCTCTTGTGGAGATCTATTCGATGTAATCTTCTTTTTGCGGTGTGTTTGTTGAGATCGATGAATTGTGGGTTTATGATCAAGTCTATCTATGAATAATATTTGAATCTTCTCTGAATTATTTTATGTATGATTGGTTATCTTTGCAAGTCTCTTCGAATTATCTGTTTGGTTTGGCCAACTAGATTGGTAGTTCTTGCCATGGGAGAAGTGCTTAGCTTTGGATTCGATCTTGTGGTGTCCTTTCCCAATGACAGAAGGGGCAGCAAGGCACGTATTGTATCGTTCCCATTGACGATAACAAGATGGGGTTTATTTCATATTGCGTGAATTTATCTCTCTACATCATGTCATCTTGCTTAAGGCATTACTCTATTTTTAACTTAATACTCTAGATGCATGCTGGATAGCGGTCGATGAGTGGAGTAATAGTAGTAGATGCAGAATCGTTTCGGTCTACTTGTCACGGATGTGATGCCTATATACATGATCATGCCTAGATATTCTCATAGCTATGCTCAATTCTGTCAATTGCTCAACAGTAATTTGTTCACCCACCGTAGAATACTTATGCTCTTGAGAGAAGCGACTAGTGAAACCTATGGCCCCCGGGTCTATTCTCATCATATCAATCTCCATCACTTTAATCTTGCTTTGCTTTTTACTTTGCCTTTTACTTTTTACTTTGCATCTCTATACCAAAAATACCAAAAATATTATACCTATCAGATCTCACTCTCGTAAGTGACCGTGAAGGGATTGACAACCCCTAATCGCGTTGGTTGCGAGTAGCTATCGTTTTGTCCAGGTACGAGGGACTTGAGCGTGGCCTCCTACTGGATTGATACCTTGGTTCTCAAAAACTAAGGGAAATACATACGCTACTCTGCTGCATCATCCCTTCCTCTTCGGGGAAATCCAACGCAAGCTTAAGAGGTAGCAGTCATCCACATATAATATTAGAAATGCTATAGAGCTCCCACTCACTTTCTTGTAAATACATGCTTCTCCAAAAGTCTGTATAAAACCATATGCTTTGATCGCACTATCAAAACATTTATTCCAACTCCGAGAGTCTTGCACCAGTCCATAAATGGATCGCTGGAGCTTGCACAGTTTGTTAGCACCTTTTGGATCGATAAAACCTTCAGGTTGCATCATATACAACTCTTCTTCCAGAAATCCATTCAGGAATGCAGTCTTTACATCCATTTGCCAAATTTCATAATCGTAAAATGTGAGAATAGCTAACATGATTTGGACGGACTTGAGCATCTCTACGGGTGAGAAGGTCTCATCGTAGTCAACTCCTTGAACTTGTCGAAAACCTTTTGCAACAAGTCGAGCTTTGTAGACAGTAACATTACCATCAGCGTCTGTCTTCTTCTTAAAGATCCATTTATTCTCGATGGCTTGCCCATCATCGGGCAAGTCAAGCAAAGTCCACACTTTGTTCTCATACATGGATCCCATCTCAGATTTCATGGCCTCAAGCCATTTTGCGGAATCTAGGCTCATCATCGCTTCCTCATAGTTCGTAGGTTCGTCAAGGTCTAGCAACATGACTTCCAGAACAGGATTATCGTACCACTCTGGTGCGGATCTTACTCTGGTTGACGTACGAGGTTCAGTAGTAACTTGATCTGAAGTTTCATGATCATCATCATTAGCTTCCTCACTAATTGGTGTAGATGTCACAGGAACCTGTTTCTGTGATGAACTACTTTCCAATAAGGGAGCAGGTATGGTTACCTCAGCAAGCTCTACTTTCCTCCCACTCACTTCTTTCGAGAGAAACTCCTTCTCTAGAAAGAATCCATTCTTAGCAACAAAAGTCTTGCCTTCGGATCTGTCATAGAAGGTGTACCCAACTATTTCTTTTGGGTATCCTATGAAGACACATTTTTCCGACTTGGGTTCGAGCTTATCAGGTTGAAGCTTTTTCACATAAGCATCGCAGCCCCAAACTTTAAGAAACGACAACTTTGGTTTCTTGCCAAACCATAGTACATAAGGCGTCGTCTCAACAGATTTTGATGGTGCCCTATTTAACGTGAATGCAGCCATCTCTAAAGCATAACCCCAAAACGATAGCGGTGAATCAGTAAGAGATATCATAGATCGCACCATATCTAGTAAAGTACGATTACGACGTTCGGACACACCATTACGCTGTGGTGTTCAAGGTGGTGTGAGTTGCGAAACTATTCTGCATTGTTTCAAATGTAGACCAAACTCGTAACTCAAATACTCTCCTCCACGATCAGATCATAGAAACTTTATTTTCTGGTTACGATGATTTTCCACTTCACACTGAAATTCTTTGAACTTTTCAAATATTTCAGACTTATGTTTCATTAAGTAGATATACCCATATCTGCTCAAATCATCTATCAAGGTGAGAAAATAACAATACTCGCCACGAGCCTCAATATTCATTGGACCACATACATCAGTATGTATGATCTCCAACAAATCTGTTGCTCACTCCATTGTTCTGGAAAACGGCATCTTAGTCATCTTGCCCATAAGGCATGGTTCGCAAGTACCAAGTGATTCATAATCAAGTGATTCCAAAAGTCCATGGGTATGGAGTTTCTTCATGTGCTTTACACCAATATGACCCAAATGGCAGTGCCACAAATAAGTTGCACTATCGTTATCAACTATGCATCTTTTGGCTTCAACATTATGAATATGTGTATCATTACTATCGAGATTCAACAAAAATAGACCACTCTTCAAGGGTGCATGACCATAAAAGATGTTACTCATATAAATAGAACAACCATTATTCTCAGATTTAAATGAATAACCGTCTCGCATCAAACAAGATCCAGATATAATGTTCATGCTTAACGCTGGCACCAAATAACAATTATTTAGGTCTAAAACTAATCCTGAAGTTAGATGTAGAGGTAGTGTGCCGACGGCGATCACATCGACTTTGGAACCATTTCCCATGTGCATCGTCACCTCGTCCTTAGCCAGTCTTCGCTTAATCGGTAGTCCCTGTTTCGAGTTGCAAATATTAGCAACAAAACCAGTATCAAATACCCAGGTGCTACTGCGAGCTCTGGTAAGGTACTGTAACATACCAAAATTCTAAATTTTGGAATTTTATATTAAATAGATAGTTTTTTTATTATCGTGTGATTGATTGACTGCAAGTGAGTGAATTCGAAAATTTTGAAAGTTAAATGAGAGGGAATAAAATATTTTCCCAAAACTTACATTTTTGCATTTATGATCTCCATGAATTCAAATTCTTTTCAGATACAAAACCCTAGAGAGAAGATGGCATGACTTCTTCCATTTAAATTAAATGAAAAAGGGTCTTGAAAAGATTTGAATTTCATTTGGAAATATTTCAAATTCAGAAACTTCAAGCAACTCAATGATTTTCATGAGAGAAGATAAAATGACTTCTTCAAAGCATATGAAATATGAGTTGGAAGTTTAAAAGGATCAAATTTAAAATCCTTTTAGAAATTATTTTCAATTTGGAGTTATTTGGGTTTTATTCAAATTATTTTATCCAAAAATAAAATATATGGAAAATAGGGTAACATGATTCCCTATAATAGAAAATTGGAGAGAAATATATTTGAAATCATTTTGGTATATTTCAAATGATTTTTATTGGGTTTTATTGTAGCAGTAGCACTGTTTGAATTATTTGAATTTTTGTGGACTTTATTTGATGCTAGAAAAATGTTCACATTGTAGACAATATTTTTCTGAAAATTTTGATAGATAATATGTCTATATAAAATTTTACTTTTATTTTCGTTATTCCCTTTTCTTCCTTCTTTTTCTATTTTAAAAAACACAGCATGGGCGCTGGAACTAACTGCCGCCTACGTGCGCAGCATAGTGGCATCGGGCACCCCATCATTTTTATTTTTTCTCTTCTCTCCTACATGGCCAGGCCCAGCCAGCTTTTTTTCTATTTGACCAAATTTTGTTCTAAAAAAAACTACCCCTAACTTTTCACCCATAATTTTTTCAAATTTCATCTACATACGTATGTATTTAGTCTCACATTTCCTAGCCTTTGACCCCTAAACCTCTTTTCCACCTATAAATATAGATCTATAGAGCCTCCAAAAATCATCCGATTCGGGTTAAATCAATATTTTGGTTTGACTAGATTCATTAAAGAGAAATATTTTTCCTCTTCGACGGGACTTCAGGAAATTGTCTCCTCTCTCTGAAATCGTCTTTTCTCTGCCTTATAAAGGTATCTTTCTTCGTTTTTTTTCTTTTTATACTTCTGTAGTTTATTATTTCTAGACTAGTACGATAGAATAATTAGATTATCAATTAGTCTATGTATTTATACATTAGATCTAGATTTTTTTTAGCCATAGCTATTTTTCTTTTGTAAAACAGCTTGGCCCTGATTTTTCAAATAGCCATAACTTTTCGCTCGTTTATCCAAATTAGATGAAACTAGCGCCTATAGCTTCGTCTTGTTTTCACCTATCCACTGAACCTGTCACGTCAACTTTTTGAAATTTCTAAATTTGTTCAGATTTATATTCAAATTTTTTTTTGAACATAACTTGAGTATCATAACTCCGATTTAGTTGATACTTTTTGCAAATCGAAGCTCCTGACCTAAAATTTCTGATAAGACCAAATCCACCCAATTTTGGTACTGTTAGAAATTGTTTTTCTATTGCAAGAGTTAATTGCTTGTTTCGAAGTTTTCCGAGATCTTTTCTTCGATTCGGTTGCATGATTGCTTATGTGTGGTTACTATTGCTTGCTCACGATAGATTGAACGGAGTGTGACGAGTAGAACTATCAGGAGTTATGAGTGCGAATCATCTTCATCAACTGTATAAGGCAAGTTCACGCTTTGATCATACTTTTCATACCCAGTTTTTATGCATTAGTTTCAACCCTCAAACATTGCATGAGTAGGATTGATAACATGTGGGTATTGGGAAGTAGTTGATGAGGTAAGAACCTATTGTCCTGCATTCAAACCTTGGGAGTTACTTCTATGTTATGCTCATACTGCTCTACTATGCTCGTAGACGTGGTTTGGTTTTGAGAGATTTCATGGAAGATGTGAGAGTTATTGTTAACTAAGGTTTAACTTAAGGTGGCCAATTTAATACACATCTGGGTGGATTGGTAGGGGCACCCTGGGGATATACCAGTGGACCTGCCTGGACACCTGGGGATATACCAGTGTTGTCCTAGGAGATCCGGGGGAACCCGTGTGATCATCCTATGGTTTGCCACCCAGACTCAAAGGGATCATAAGATTATTCATGCTAGAAACTTCCGTGTGCAGCCACAAGCTATTATGGGCTCTAGTGGAGTAAGTTGCATGACCTCTTTCGGTGGTAGGCTAGCAGATGTAGGGGATGTAGGTTGGTACGGTCTACCCGGGGTTAGAGTTAATTCTTCTGAAAAACTGTGTCTCGGTCATCCGTTTCTCAAACACCATGTAGTGCGAGAAATCCAATGGAGGAGATCGATTCTTGTGGGGAAAGTGCGCAAACCTCTGCAGAGTGTACAAACTAATCATGATTATTCATGTCCCCAGTTATGGACATCTTGAGTATCTGGTTCTTGGATTATCATATTGATCTCATCACATTACTTAATTAATTTGTTGGGTTGATGATTATTAATTTGGGATTGAGTTGGAGGAACCTTCTCAATATTGTTCAACAAACTTTGTAGTTAAATAAAATATAGTCCTTTGCTATAGGGAAAAAATGGCCTTTCGCAAAAACATCATAACCATAGAGCTTTACCACCAGCCAAGTATGCATGTAGTGATAGCCATTATTCAGCAGTGCTCTACGGTGTGAAATTGCCAGTACATTCAATGTACTGGCCCTTTGTGGCTGCAACGTCTCATGTTGCAAGATTCTTACGACGAGTAAGTGATACGTTAGGGTTACGATTTCTACACTCAACTTTGTCGTTGGTGTTGTTGGGAATCCACAACCTTGTCGTTACTTCCGCTATTTTTTGGATTGATGTAATAGTATTTACGTTACTTTATACATGTGATTTACCTCTGTTATAAATCCTCGAGCAGTGTGTGTGTCAACATATCGATCCAGGGATGACACTTAAGCACAGAGACTTGACCGTCTGAGGTCGGGTCACTACAGGTACACATCAATAACATGTATATCACATATACCTTTGTTCACCTTGCCATCCTTATTATCCGCCAAATACTTGGGGCAGTTCCGCTTCCAGTGACCAGTCTGTTTGCAGTAGAAGCACTCAGTCTCAGGCTTAGGTCCAGACTTGGGTTTCTTCTCTTGAGCAGCAACTTGTTTCATGTTCTTCTTGAAGTTCCCCTTCTTCTTACTTTTACCCTTTTTCTTGAAACTGGTGGTCTTGTTGACCATCAACACTTGATGCTCCTTCTTAATTTCTACCTCCGCTGCCTTTAGCATTGCGAAGAGCTCAGGAATTGTCTTATTCATCCCTTGCATATTATAGTTCATCACAAAGCTCTTGTAGCTTGGTGGTAGTGATTGAAGAACTCTGTCAATGACACTATCAACAGGAAGATTAACTCCCACTTTAGTCAAGTGATTATGATACCCAGACATTTTGAGTATATGTTCACTGATAGAACTATTCTCCTCCATCTTGCAGCTATAGAACTTATTGGAGACTTCATGTCTCTCAATCCGGGCATTTTCTTGAAATATTAACTTCAACTCCTGGAACATCTCATATGATCCATGACGTTTAAAACGTCGTTGAAGTCCCGGTTCTAAGCCGTAAAGCATGGCACACTGAACTATCGAGTAGTCATCAGCTTTACTCTGCGAGACGTTCTTAACGTCATCAGCAGCATCTGCAGCAGGCCTGGTACCCAACGGTGCTTCTAGAACGTAATTCTTCCGTGCAGCAATGAGGATAATCCTCAAGTTACGGACCCAGTCTATGTAATTGCTACCATCATCTTTCAACTTTGCTTTATCAAGGAGCGCATTAAAATTCAACGAAACAACAACACGGGCCATCTATCTACAATCAACATAGACAAGAAAAATACTATCAGGTACTAAGTTCATGATAAATTTAAGTTCAATTAATCATATTACTTAAGAACTCCCACTTAGATAGACATCCCTCTAATCATCTAAGTGATCACGTGATCCAAATCAACTAAACCATGTCCGATCATCACGTGAGATGGAGTAGTTTTCAATGGTGAACATCACTATGTTGATCATATCTACTATATGATTCACGCTCGACCTTTCGGTCTCAGTGTTCCGAGGCCATATCTACATATGCTAGGCTTGTCAAGTTTAACCCGAGTATTCTGCATGTGCAAAACTGGCTTGCACCCGTTGTAGATGAACGTAGAGCTTATCACACCCGATCATCACGTGGTGTCTCGGCATGACGAACTTTGGCAATGGTGCATACTCAGGGAGAACACTTTTATGTTGAAATTCAGTGAGAGATCATCTTATAATGCTATCGTCAATCAAAGCAAAATAAGATGCATACAAAATAAACATCACATGCAATCAATATAAGTGATATGATATGGCCATCATCATCTTGTGCTTGTGATCTCCATCTCTGAAGCACCGTCATGATCACCATTGTCACGGGCGCGACACCTTGATCTCCATCGTAGCATCATTGTCGTCTCGCCAACTATTGCTTCTACGACTATCGCTACCACTTAGTGATAATGTAAAGCAATTACAAGGCGATTGCATTGCATACAATAAAGCGACAACCATATGGCTCCTGCTAGTTGCCGATAACTCGGTTACAACATGATCATCTCATACAATATAGCATCATGCCTTGACCATATCACATCACAACATGCCCTGCAAAAACAAGTTAGACGTCCTCTACTTTGTTGTTGCAAGTTTTACGTGGCTGCTACGGGCTTAGCAAGAACCGTTCTTACCTACGCATCAAAACCACAACGATAGTTTGTCAAGTTAGTGTTGCTTTAACCTTCTCAAGGACAGGGCGTAGCCACACTCGGTTCAACTAAAGTTGGAGAAACTGACACCCGCCAGCCACCTGTGTGCAAAGCACGTCGGTAGAACCATCTCGCGTAAGAGTACACGTAATGTCGGTCCGGGACGCTTCATCCAACAATACCGCCGAACCAAAGTGTGACATGCTGGTAAGCAGTATGACTTGTATCGCCCACAATTCACTTGTGTTCTACTCGTACATATAACATCTACGCATAAAACCTGGCTCGGATGCCATTGTTGGGGAACGTAGTAATTTCAAAAAAAAATCCTACGCACACTCATGATCATGGTGATGCATAGCAACGAGAGAGCAGAGTGTGTCCACGTACCCTCGTAGACTGAAAGAGGAAGCGTTAGCACAACGTGGTTGATGTAGTTGTACGTCTTCACGATCCGACCGATCCAAGTACCGAACGTACGGCACCTCTGAGTTCAGCACACGTTCAACTCGATGACGTCCCATGAACTCTGATCCAGCAGAGCTTCACGGGAGAGTTCCGTCAGCACGACGGCATGATGACGGTGATGATGTTGCTACCGACGCAGGACTTCATCTAAGCACCGCTACGATATAACCGAGGTGGAATATGGTGGAGGGGGGCACCGCACACGGCTGGAATAGACCAACAGATCAACTTGTGTGTTCTAGGGTGCCCCTGCCTCCATATATAAAGGAGCAAGGGGGAGGCGGCCGGCAAGAAGGAGGGCGCGCCAGGGGGGAGTCCTACTCCCACCAGGAGTAGGACTCCTCCTTTTCCTTGTTGGAGTAGGAGAGGGAAGGAAGGGAGAGAGGAGGAGAAGGTAAAAGGGGGGCGCCGCCCCCTTCCTTGTCCAATTCGGACTAGAGGGGGAGGGGGCACGCGGCTGCCCTAGCCGCCCCTCCTCTTCTCCCACTAAGGCCCATGAGGCCCAATTAACTCCCCGGGGGGTTCCGGTAACCCCCCGGTACTCCGGTTTTTATCCGAAACCACTCGGAACACTTCCTGTGTTCGAATATAGTCGTCCAATATATCGATCTTTACGTCTCGACCATTTCGAGACTCCTCATCAAGTCCCTGATCATATCCGGGACTCCGAACTACCTTCGGTACATCAAAACACAAAAACTCATAATACCGATTGTCACCAAATTTTAAGCGTGCGGACCCTACGGGTTCGAGAACTATGTAGACATGACCGAGACACGTCTCCGGTCAATAAGCAATAGCGGAACATGGATGCTCATATTGACTCCTACATATTCTACGAAGATCTTTATCGGTCCCGCATAACAACATACGTTTGTTCCCTTTGTCATCGGTATGTTACTTGCCCGAGATTCGATCGTCGGTATCTCAATACATAGTTCAATCTCGTTACCAGCAAGTCTCTTTACTCGTTCCGTAATGCATCATCCTGCAACTAACTCATTAGTCACATTGCTTGTAAGGCTTATAGTGATGTGCATTACTGAGAGGGCCCAGAGATACCTCTCCGACAATCGGAGTGACAAATCCTAATCTCAAAATATGCCAACTCAACAAGTACCTTCAGAGACACCTGTCGAGCACCTTTATACTCACCCATTTATGTTGTGATGTTTGGTAGCACACAAAGTGTTCCTCCGGTAAATGGGAGTTGCATAATCTCATAGTCATAGGAACATGTATAAGTCATGAAGAAAGTAATAGCAACATACTAAACGATCAAGTGCTAAGCTAACGGAATGGGTCAAGTCAATCACATCATTTTCCTAATGATGTGATCCCGTTAATAAAATGACAAATCATGTTTATGGCTAGGAAACATAACCATCTTTGATCAACGAGCTAGTCAAGTAGAGGCATACTATTGACACTCTGTTTGTCTATGTATTCACACATGTATTATGTTTTCAGTTAATACAATTCTAGCATGAATTATAAACATTTATCATGATATAAGGAAATAAATAATAACTTTATTATTGCCTCTAGGGCATATTTCCTTCACTTGTTCGGTGTATCTTCACCCCGACCAGTAGAGCAAAGAGTTGCTCCTCAACCTACTGAACTTACTGAAAATGTTTACTTTGAAATTCCTTTGGGTATGATAGAGAAACTACTAGCTAATCCTTTCACAGGTGATGGAACATTACATCCCGATTTTCACCTAATCTATGTGGATGAAGTTTGTGGATTATTTAAGCTTGCAGGTATGCCCGAGGATGTTATCAAGAAGAAGGTCTTCCCTTTATCTTTGAAGGTAGATGCATTGACATGGTTGAGGCTATGTGATGATATTGGATCATGGAACTACCAAAGATTGAAATTGGAATTTCATCAGAAGTTTTATCCTATGCATCTTGTTCATTGTGATTGTAATTATATATATAATTTTTGGTCTCGCGAAGGAGAAAGCATCGCTCAAGCTTGGGGGAGGCTTAAGTCAATGTTATATTCATGACCTAATCATGAGCTCTCAAAAGAGATGATTATTCAAAAAAATATGCTAGGCTTTCTCTCAGTAATCGCTCCATGCTCGATACTTCTTGTACTGGATCTTTTATGATGAAGACTATTGAATTCAAATGGGATTTATTGGAAAGAATTAAACGCAACTCTGAAGATTGGGACCTCGACGAAGGTAAGGAGTCGGGTATAACACCTAAGTTTGATTGTGTTAAATCTTTTATGGATACCGATGCTTTCCATGAATTTAGCACTAAATATGGACTTGACTCTGAGATAGTAGCTTCTTTCTGTGAATCCTTTGCTACTCATGTTGATCTCCCTAAGGAGAAGTGGTTTAAATATAATCCTCCCATTTAAGTAAAAGTAGTTGCACCTATTAAAGTTGAAGAAAAGACTATCATTTATAATGATCCTGTTGTTCCTACTGCTTATATTGAGAAACCACCTTTCCCTGTTAGAATAAAGGATCATGCTAAAGATTCAACCATGGTTAACAAAAGTAATATTAAGACACCCAAACCCCCTGAGCAAATTAAAGTTGAACCTAGTGTTGCTATGGTTAAAGATCTCTTGGACGATAATATTGATGGGCGTGTTATTTACTTCTGCAATGAATCTGCTAGACCTGATACTAAAAATAAACATAGACCTGTTGTAGGCATGCCTGTTATTTCTATTAAAAAAGGAGATCATTGCTACCATGGCTTATGTGATATGGGTGCTAGTGCAAGTGCAATACCTCATTCCTTATACAAAGAAACTATGCATGATATTGCACCTGCTGAGATAGAGGAAATTGATGTTACAATTAAGCTTGCTAATAGAGATACTATTTCACCAGTTGGGATTGTTAGAGATGTTGAAGTCTTGTGTGGGAAAGTTAAATATCATGCTGATTTTCTTGTTCTTGGTTCCCCACAAGATGACTTTTGTCCCATTATATTTGGTAGACCCTTCTTGAATACTGTTAATGCTAAGATAGACTGCAATAAGGATATTGTTTCTGTGGGTTTAGGGGATATGTCTCATGAGTTTAATTTTGCTAAATTTCGTAGACAACCCCATGATAAAGAATTTCCTAGTAAAGATGAAATTATTGGTCTTGCTTCTATTGCTGTGCCTCCTACTGATCCTTTAGAGCAATATTTGATAGACCATGAAAATGATATGTTTATGAATGAAAGAAGGGAAATAGATGAAGTATTATTTAAACAGGGACCTATTTTGAAACATAACTTGCCTATTGAAATCCTAGGGGATCCTCTTCCACCCAAGGGTGATCCCATGTTTGAGCTTAAACCTTTAGCTGATACTCTCAAATATGCTTATCTTGATGAGAAAGAGATATATCCTATTATTATTAGTGCTAACCTTTCAAATCATGAGGAAAAGAAATTATTGAAAACTCTAAAGAAGCACCGTCTGCTATTGGATATACTCTTGATGATCTTAAGGGCATTAGTCCCATTCTATGCCAGCACAAAATAAAATTGGAGAACGATGATAAACCGGTTGTTGATCACCAACGATGGTTAAATCCTGAGATGAAAGAAGTGGTAAGAAAAGAAATACTAAAGCTTCTGGAGGCAGGTATAATTTATCCCGTTGCTGATAGTCAGTGGGTAAGTCCTGTCCATTGTGTCCCTAAGAAGGGAGGTATTATTGTTGTTCCTAATGATAAAGATGAATTGATCCCACAAAGAATTGTTACAGCTTATAGGATGGTAATTGATTTCCGCAAATTAAATAAAGTTACTAAAAAGGATCATTACCCTTTACCTTTTATTGATCAAATGCTAGAAAGATTATCCAAGCATGCACATTTTTGCTTTCTAGATGGTTATTCTGGTTTCTCTCAAATACCTGTGTCAAAAGAGGATCAAGAAAAGACAACTTTTACTTGCCCTTTCGGTACCTTTGCTTATAGACGTATGCCTTTTGGTTTATGTAATGCACCTGCTACCTTTCAAAGATGTATGACTGCTATATTCTCTGACTTTTGTGAAAAGATTGTTGAGGTTTTCATGGATGATTTCTCCGTTTACGGAACTTCTTTTGATGATTGCTTAAGCAACCTTGATCGAGTTTTGCGAAGATGTGAAGAAACTAATCTTGTCTTGAATAGGGAGAAGTGCCACTCTATGGTTAAAGAAGGTATTGTCTTGGGGCATAAAATTTCTGAAAGAGGTATTGAAGTTGATAAAGCTAAAGTTGATGCTATTTAAAAGATGATGTGTCCCAAGGACATTAAAGGTATAAGAAGTTTCCTTGGTCATGCCGGTTTTTATAGGAGGTTCATTAAGGACTTTTCTAAAATTTCTCGGCCTCTGACTAATCTCTTACAAAAAGATGTTCCTTTTGTCTTTGATGATGATTGTGTAGAAGCATTTGAAATACTTAAGAAAGCTTTGGTTTCCGCACCTATTGTTCAACCTCCTGATTGGAATTTACCCTTTGAAATTATGTGTGATGCTAGTGATTATGCTGTAGGGGCTGTTCTAGGACAAAGAGTTGATAAGAAATTAAATGTTATTCAATATGCTAGTAAAACTCTAGACAGTCCCAAAGAAATTATGCTACTGCTGAAAAAGAATTTTTAGCAGTTGTATTTGCTTGTGATAAGTTCAGACCTTATATTGTTGATTCTAAAGTAATTGTTCACACTAATCATGCTGCTAATAAATATCTTATGGAAAAGAAAGATGCTAAACCTAGACTTATTAGATGGGTTCTCTTGCTACAAGAATTTGATTTGCATATTATTGATAGAAAGGGAGCTGAGAACCCCTTTGCAGACAACTTGTCTAGGTTAGAGAATGTTCTTGATGACCCACTACCTATTGATGATAGCTTTCCTGATGAACAACTAGCTGTTATAAATGCTTCTCGTACTACTCCATGGTATGCTGATTATGCTAATTACATTGTTGCTAAATTTATACCACCTAGTTTCACATACCAGCAAAAGAAAAAGTTCTTCTATGATTTAAGACATTACTTTTGGGATGACCCACACCTTTATAAAGAGGGAGTAGATGGTGTTATTAGACGTTGTGTACCTGACCATGAACAGGAACAGATCCTACGCAAGTGTCACTCCGAGGCTTATGGAGGACACCACGCTGCAGATAGAACTGCACACAAGGTATTGAGATCCAGTTTTTATTGGCCTACCCTCTTCAAAGATGTCTGTAAGTTTGTATTGTATTGTGATAAATGTCAAAGAATTGGTAATATTAGTAGACGTCAAGAAATGCTTATGAATTATTAACTTGTTATTGAACCATTTGATGTTTAGGACTTTGATTATATGGGACCTTTTCCTTCCTCTAATGGGTATACTCATATTTTAGTTGCTGTTGATTATGTTTCTAAGTGGATAGAAGCTATTCCAACTAGTAGTGCTGATCATAACACCTCTATTAAGATTCTTAAAGAAGTTCTTTTTCCAAGGTTTGGAGTCCCTGGATACTTAATGACTGATGGTGGTTCACATTTTATTCATGGTGCTTTTCGTAAAATGCTTGCTAAGTATGATGTTAATCATAGAATTGCATCTCCATATCATCCACAGTCTAGTGGTCAAGTAGAACTTAGCAATAGATAGCTTAAATTAATTTGGCAAAAGACTGTTAATAGATCTAGAAAGAATTGGTCCAAGAAACTTGATGATGCATTATGGGCTTATAGAACTGCATATAAAAATTCTATGGGTATGTCTCCATATAAAATGGTTTATGGTAAAGCATGTCACTTACCTCTTGAATTAGAACATAAGGCATATTGGGCTATTAAAGAGCTCAACTATGACTTCAAACTTGCTGGTGAGAAGAGGCTTTTTGACATTAGCTCACTTGATGAATGGAGAACCCAGGCTTATGAGAATGCCAAACTGTTTAAAGAAAAAGTTAAAAGATGGCATGATAAAAGGATACAAAAGCGTGAGTTTTATGTAGGTGATTATGTATTGTTATACAACTCTCGTTTAAGATTTTTTTGCAGGCAAACTCCTCTCTAAATGGGAAGGTCCTTACGTCGTCGAGGAGGTCTATCGTTCCGGTGCCATAAAAATCAACAACTTCGAAGGCACAAATCCGAGGGTGGTGAACGGTCAAGGAATCAAACATTATATCTCAGGTAATCCTATAAATGTTGAAACTAATGTTATTGAAACCGTAACCCTGGAGGAATACATAAGGGACACTTTCCAGAATGTTTCAGACCCCGAAAAGGAATAGGTACGTGGTACGGTAAGTAAACCGACTCCAAAATAGTTCTAATGGCAATGTTTCTCCGTTTTGGATTATTTAAGAAAATAGGAAAATAAGAAGCAGACCGGAAAGGACATGAGGCTTCCACGAGGGTGGAGGGCGCGCCCCCTTCCTCGTGGGCACCTCGTGTGCTCTCCTGACTCCGTTTTCTTGCACGATACTTCTTTTTTCGGTAAAAATTCACTATATAATCTCCCGAACGTTTTGACCACCGTATCATGCAAATATATCCTGTTTTTGTTTCGAGCTGTTTTCTGCCAGGGTTGTCAAGGCCAAGCATCATGTCGTCTCCCTCCTCCTCCAACAATGAGGGCAACGATGCTTGGCTAATGAAGATAGAGCTGAAGAGAGAAGAGCCCAGAGAGATCAACAAGGATGAGGGGATCAAGAAGGCCATGGGGGACCAAGTTCCGGTAGTAGTAGAAGAAGACATCCTTCAACCTCACCACAATCTCTTTACCCCAATGGAGATTCAGGCTTTCAAGATGATTGAGTTGGCTCGTATTCAAAACAAGTATCTCACAAGTGAAAATATTTTGTTGAAGGAGCATATCATCGCACTCAAGGGCATTATCCGCAAATTGGAGGATCTCCTACGCTCGATGTGCGACTATCCATCATCACCAACACCTTCTTCACCAACAAAGAAGAACTGAGTATCGCGTATGGGCACCCCCCTTGGCAACTGCCAAGCTTGGGGGAGTGCCCCGGTATCGTATCGCCAACACTTTTATCTTCACTGTTTTTCTTAGTTCGATCCTTTTGATAATATCTTGATCTAGTAGAATAAAGTTTTAGTATGATCTAGTTGTGAGTTTAGCTTTATGATCCTTCTATGTAATCGAGTCCGTGAGCTATATATAATAAAGATTAGTGTTGAGTCAAGGGCTTGATTATTTTGCTATGATCTTGAGGGAATAGAATAAAATAAAAGAGAAGAAATAAAAAGAAATAAAGAGATCATATGGATCTTATGGAGAGTAATGATCTCACATATAAAGAGTATGATGAATAAAAATTGTTGAGAGTTGACAAGCATAGTTTTGGTCATCATCGCAATTAATAGTAAGTAATAAAGAAAGAGAGGTTTTCACATATAAATATACTATCTTGGACATCTCTTACGATTGTGAGCACTCATTAAAATATGACTTGCTAAAGAGTTGATGTTGGACAAGGAAGACAATGATACGTCTCCAACGTATCTATAATTTTTTTATTGTTCCATGCTATTATATTATCTGTTTTGGATGCTTATGGGCTTTATTATACACTTTTATATTATTTTTGGACTAACCCATTAACCCAGAGCCCAGTGCCAGTTTCTGTTTTTTCCTTGTTTTAGAGTATCACAGAAAAGGAAAATCAAATGAAGTCCAATTGACCTGAAACTTCACGGAACTTATTTTTGGACCAGAAGAAGCCCACGGAGTATCGGAGTTGGACCAGGAGAGTCCCGGGCTGCCCACGAGGGTGGGGGCGCGCCCCCCCCCCCCCCCCCCCTCCTGGGCGCGCCCCTTGCCTCGTGGACAGCCCGGAGGTCCACCGACGTACTTCTTCCTCCCATATATACCCATACACCCTAAAAACTTCGAGGAGCACAATAGATCGGGAGTTCCGCCGCCAGAAGCATCCGTAGCCACCGAAGACCAATCTAGACCCGTTCTAGCACCCTGCCGGAGGGGGAATCCCTCTTCGGTTGCCATCTTCATCATCCCGACGCTCTCCATGACGAGGAGGGAGTAGTTCTCCCTCGGGGCTGAGGGTATGTACCAGTAGCTATGTGTTTGATCTCTCTCTCTCGTGTTCTTGAGGTGGTAGGATCTTGATGTATCGCGAGCTTTGCTATTATAGTTGGATCTTATGATGTTTCTCCCCCTCTACTCTCTTGTAATGGATTGAGTTTTCCCTTCGAAGTTATCTTATCGGACTTAGTCTTTAAGGATTTGAGAACACTTGATGTATGTCTTGCATGTGTTTATCTGTGGTGACAATGGGATATCACGTGATCCACTTGATGTATGTTTTGGTGATCAACTTGCGGGTCCCGCCCATGAACCTATGCATAGAGGTTGGCACACATTTACGTCTTGACTCTCCGGTAGAATCTTTGGGGCACTCTTTGAAGTACTTTGTGTTGGTTTGAATAGATGAATCTAAGATTGTGTGATGCATTTCGTATAATCATACCCGTGGATACTTGAGGTGACATTGCAGTATCTAGGTGACATTAGGGTTTTGGTTGATTTGTGTCTTAAGGTGTTATTTTAGTACGAACTCTAGGATAGATTGAATGGAAAGAATAGCTTCGTGTTATTTTACTACGGACTCTTGAACGGATTGATTGGAATGATTAACTTTGAGGTGCTTTCGTACCCTACCATAATCTCTTCATTTGTTCTCCGCTATTAGTGACTTTGGAGTGACTCTTTGTTGCATGTTGAGGGGTAGTTATGTGATCCAATTATGTTATTATTGTTGAGAGAACTTGCACTAGTGAAAGTATGAATCCTAGGCCTTGTTTCCTAGCATGGCAATACCGTTTGTGCTCACTTTTATCATCAGTTACCTTGTTGTTTTTATATTTTTAGATTACAAAAACCTTTATCTACCATCCATATACCACTTGTATCACCATCTCTTCGCCGAACTAGCGCACCTATATGACTTACCATTGTATTGGGTGTGTTGGGGACACAAGAGACTCTTTTTTATTTGGTTGCGGGGTTGTTTGACAGAGACCATCTTCATCCTATGCCTCCCACGGATTGATAAACCTTAGGTCATCCACTTGAGGGAAATTTGCTACTGTCCTACAAACCTCTGCACTTGGAGGCCCAACAACATCTACAAGACGAAGGTTGTGTAGTAGACATCAAGCTCTTTTCTGGCGCCATTGCCGGGGAGGTTAGCGCTTGAAGGTATATCTTTAGATCTTGCAATCGAATCTTTTTATTTCTTGTTTCAGCACTAGTTTAGTTTATAAAAGAAAACTACAAAAAAATGGAATTAAGGATGCCTCATATGCTTCATCTTTTTAATATCTATCATGAAAATAAGGATTCTGGTAATTGTGCTCAAGTGCTAGAGGAAGAATGCATTAGAATGTTTGGCACTAAATCTTTGTATGATGAGCATGATTGCAATGTTGTTAGTATGAATTCCTTGAATATCTATGATGCTAATGATATGCAAAGCCACAAGCTTGGGGATGCTATGTTTGATGAAGATGATATTTTTTGTCCCCCAAGTTTTGATGAGAAAATTTATTATAATGGAAGCATGCCTCCTATTTATTATGATTATATTGATGAAAGTGGATTTGGAGAGGTCAATGCTTTATTTTGTGATGAATCCACTATTTCGAAAGAGGTTCCAATTGATTATGAGAACAAAGTTGCTATCTATGATGATTATTGCGATGACTTGTATGCTATAAAGAATAACGATATCCATGAAACTTGTCATCATGATTTTAGTTTTCAATTGGATTATGCCTCACATGGTAATTATTTTGTTGAGTTTACTCCCACTATTATTCATGAGAAGAAATTTGCTTATGTGGAGAGTAATAAAAATTCTATGCTTGTAGATCATGAAAATAATGATTTATGTGATGGTTATATTTTTGAATTCATTCATGATGCTAATGAGAATTATTATGAGGGAGTAATATATGCTTGTAGGAATTGCAATAATATCAGGTTTCCTCTCTATGTGCTTAAAATCTTGAAGTTATGCTTGTTTTGCTTTCCTATGCAAGTTGATTCTTGTTCCCATAAATTGTTTGCTCACAAAATCCCTATGCATATGAAGAGTGTCAGGCTTAAATGTGCTATTTATATTCTTCATGATGCTCTCTTTATGTTTCAATTCTTGTCTTTTATGTGAGCATCATTGAAACCATCATGCCTAGCTAGGGGCGTTAAACGATAGCGCTTGTTGGGAGGCAACCCAGCTTTATTTTTGTTCCTTGCTTTTTGCTCTGTTTAGCAATAAATAATTTATCTAGCCTCTGTTATGATTGAGTTTTTATGTTTTAGTTAGTGTTTGTGCCAAGTAGAACCGTTGGGAAGACTTGGGGAAAGTCTTGTTGATCTTGCTGTAAAAAACAGAAACTTTAGCGCTCACGAGAATTGCTACCATTTTTTATTGGAGAGTGCTATTTAGTTAATATTTTTTCAGATTATTAATAGATAAATTCCTTACGTACCGCAATTTATTTTATAATTTTTGGGGTTCCAGAAGTTTGCGTTAGTTACAGATTACTACAGACTGTTCTGTTTTTGACAGATTCTGTTTTTCGTGTGTTGTTTGCTTATTTTAATGAATCTATGGCTAGGAAAAGAGTTTATAAACCCTAGAGAAGTTGGAATACAGTAGGTTTAACACCAATATAAATAAATAATGAGTTCATTACAGTACCTTGAAGTGGTGGTTTGTTTTCTTTTGCTAACGGAGCTCACGAGTTTTCTGTTAAGTTTTGTGTTGTGAAGTTTTCAAGTTTTGGGTAAAGATTCGATGAACTATGGACTAAGGAGTGGCAAGAGCCTAAGCTTGGGGATGCCCAAGGCACCCCAAGGTAATATTCAAGGACAACCAAAAGCCTAAGCTTGGGGATGCCCCGGAAGGCATCCCCTCTTTCGTCTTCGTTCATCGGTAACTTTACTTGGAGCTATATTTTTATTCACCACATGATATGTGTTTTGCTTGGAGCGTCATTTTATTTTACTTTGTTTTGCTTGCTGTTTGAATAAAATATCAAGATCCGAAATTATTAAATGGGAGAGTCTTCACATAGTTGCATAATTATTCGACTACTCATTGAGCTTCACTTATATCTTTTGGAGTAGTTTGTTGTTGCTCTAGTGCTTCACTTATATCTTTTAGAGCACGGTGGTGGTTTTATTTTGTAGAAATAGATGAACTCTCATGCTTCACTTATATCATTTTGAGAGTCTTTAGAACAGCATGGTAGTTTTCTTTGGTTATGAAACTAGTCCTAATATGATGGGCATCCAAGAGGGGAATAATAAAAACTTTCATATAAAGTGCATTGAATACTATGAGAAGTTTGATACTTGATGATTGTTTTGAGATATGAAGATGGTGATATTAGAGTCATGCTAGTGAGTAGTTGTGAATTTGAGAAATACTTGTGTTAATGTTTGTGATTCCTGTAGCATGCATGTATGGTGAACCGTTATGTGATGAAGTCGGAGCATGATTTATTTATTGATTGTCTTCCTTATGAGTGGCGGTCGGGGACGAGCGATGGTCTTTTCCTACCAATCTATCCCCCTAGGAGCAAGCGCGTAGTACTTTGTTTTGATAACTAATAGATTTTTGCAATAAGTATGTGAGTTCTTTATGACTAATGTTGAGTCCATGGATTATACGCACTCTCACCCTTCCACCATTGCTAGCCTCTCTAGTACCGCGCAACTTTCGTCGGTACCATACACCCACCATATACCTTCCTCAAAACAGCCACCATACCTACCTATTATGGAATTTCCATAGCCATTCCGAGATATATTGCCATGGAACTTTCCACCGTTCTGTTTATTATGACACGCTCCATGATTGTCATATTGCTTTGCATGATCATGTAGTTGACATCGTATTTGTGGCAAAGCCACCATTCATAATTCTTTCATACATGTCTCTCATGAGTCATTGCACATCCCGGTATACTGCCAGAGGCATCCATATAGAGTCATATCTTGTTCTAAGTATCGAGTTGTAATTCTTGAGTTGTAAGTAAATAAAAGTGTGATGATCATCATTATTAGAGCATTGTCCCAGTGAGGAAAGGATGATGGCGACTATGATTCCCCCATAAGTCAGGATGAGACTCCGGACGAAAACTAAAAAAAGAGAAAAAAATAGGCCATAAAAAAGAGAAAAGGCCCAAATAAAAAAATAAAAATAAATAAAAAATGAGAGAAAAAGAGAGAAGGGACAATGCTACTGTCCTTTTACCACACTTGTGCTTCAAAGTAGCACCATGATCTTCATGATAGAGAGTCTCCTATGTTGTCACTTTCATATACTAGTGGGAATCTTTCATTATAGAACTTGGCTTGTATATTCCAATGATGGGCTTCCTCAAAACGCCCTAGGTCTTCGTGAGCAAGCAAGTTGGATGCACACCCACTAGTTTCTTTTGTTGATCTTTCATACACTTATAGCTCTAGTGCATCCGTTGCATGGCAATCCCTACTCACTCACATTGATATCTATTGATGGGCATCTCCATAGCCCGTTGATATGTCTAGTTGATGTGAGACTATCTTCTCCTTTTTGTCTTCTCCACAACCACCATTCTATTCCACCTATAGTGCTATGTCCATGGCTCACGCTCATGTATTGCGTGAAGATTGAAAAAGTTTGAGAACATTAGAAGTATGAAACAATTGCTTGGCTTGTCATCGGGGTTGTGCATGATTTAAATATGTTGTGTGGTGAAGATGGAGCATAGCCAGATTATATGATTTTGTAGGGATAGCTTTCTTTGGCCATGTTATTTTGAGAAGACATGATTACTTTGTTAGTATGCTTGAAGTATTATTATTTTTATGTCAATATTAAACTTTTGTCTCGAATCTTATGGATCTAAACATTCATGCCAAAATGAACATAATTACTTAGAGAAATATGTTAGGTAGCATTCCACATCAAAATTTTTGTTTTTATCATTTACCTACTCGAGGACGAGCAGGAATTAAGCTTGGGGATGCTGATACATCTCCAACGTATCTATAATTTTTGATTGTTCAATGCTATTATATTATCTGTTTTGGAGGTTTATGGGCTTTATTATACACTTCTATATTATTTTTGGGACAAACCTATTAACCCAGAGCCCAGTGCCAGTTTCTGTTTTTTCCTTGTTTTAGAGTATCGCAGAAAAGGAAAATCAAATGGAGTCCAATTGACCTGAAACTTCACGGAACTTATTTTTGGACCAGAAGAAGCCCCCGGAGTATCAGAGTTGGACCAGGAGAGTCCCGGGCTGCCCACGAGGGTGGG